>NC_142380.1:9242500-9392500 GCF_059441005.1 Hippichthys cyanospilos
ATATATATATATATATATATATATATATATATATATATATAAAAAGTTTTATTCTGGTACTACACTTATTCAAAAATCTTTTAGCATTATGAAGGTTGAAATGGGTAGTTTTGAGAAAAACTCATTTAAAGTTTGGGCAAATATATCTTTCAAATGATGTGCATGGTCTACTAATCCCTTACTTTCGAACAACTTGATTTCAGTTTGAATCTTTTGGCTGCTGGGAAATGAAAGTGGAGACCTGAGGGAGGTAACTGTTTTTTGTAGAAATCCTAAAATGACGTTGAGAAATTTGTAATTTCGGCAATAACTCAAAACTAAAAAAAAAAGAAAAAAAATGGCAGAAGCCTGGTTTACTTTAAACATAATGATATCAATTTGGCTCTATTTTTAAAATGTCAAATTAAATTAATTAGATTTATTTCTCAGCCCAATCTCAGGTTATAGCTAAAAAAAAAAGGGTTGAAAGACGGCTTGTATCTTAAAAAAACCTAACTGGGTTAATCACATTTTAAGGCACCTTTTCTTTTCCCCCGTTTGTGTTTGCGTTTTTGGCTTGCTGACAGCCAAAGTACTGATTGCGCCTACTCCGAGTCGGCAATGTGATTTGCTGAATGAGAAGATGGGCTATTGATTAGGGAGCTCGCTGGAGACACTGTGACCTTTGTAAAAAAAAAAAAAAAAAAAAAAAAAGAGATGAGGTATTTATACATGGCATTCATCAGGACGTTTTCGGAGCCAACAGAAGATACAGCACGATAAGAGAAGTGTTTACAGAAAAGCCGCCGAGATGAACCCGCTGACTTTTCTCTGGTACGTAGCACCACACATCCTGCGAGCCGACAATTCAAGTCGGGCCCACAAGTCATGTGGCCAAACAATTGCGTCTCGATAAATGCTTGTGTATCACACTAATAACGGTACTTTAAAGTAGCCCTTGAACACAATGCCGCTTGGCCCAGCTGTCCTTAAAGCATTATAATTAGAGAGGAAATCAATTAAGGCGCCGTTGCCGTGGAAACTCCACTTCTTCCGTTGGAAAATTGCTGCTTGGCTGCCGTCCAAAGCAGTCACTTTCTTTGTTTAATACGCTTGCGAATCGGAAAACAGCCATCTTTTTGTGTTTGACTTTCAACCGTAAATTTTAGAAGAACATACGTGGAAATCAATTGGTGGGTTTCCACCGCAATTCCAATTTCTCTCAAGAGCTTCTGGGAAACCCAATGTAAGTAACTCAATGACTTTTGAAATATTTGAAATATGTTGGAAATTACACTCAATTTTCAGGATCCGAATAAAAGTGACAAAGGCAAAGGGCAACTTCAGTGATCATCCGCTAAAATCGCACTGGCGCTACATTAGCTAGCGCTATACCAATACCACTTTTTCACTTCTGATACGATACCAAAATTACAGCCTAGAGCACTGTTCGTTACTGATGTCAATGTGAAACAGCATCATTTGGCTTTTATTCTGTATGCGTTTGGACCGGTCCAACTGCATTTGAAAGCACCATATGTCTTATTCTCACATCAGCAGCTACTGGGGTTCTGGATGTGTCAAGATACTCTGAACGCAACCAGCACTCAGAGGAAAAACTTCAAAATAAAAGCCTTATGGTTATTGCTTTGATATACGTGTATTAGTGTGTTTCTTTTGAAGTCGGGCTATGTAACGTCTTATATTATGTTGTTACGACCTTTGACATGACTCCTCGTCTTTCTAGTCATCACCCGGCAGTCGCGATTCTTCCGTACAGATCATCGATTAACTCTTAACAAAACTCGATTCACTCTTAACAAAACTCTTTAACACTGGTTGAAAAACAACCGGGGACTGTCGACAGGTGCTTGATTCTTAATTCAGCAAGTCCATGTGTTTACATGAAGCGTATGGTCCAATATTTACACAGCATGACATTATTAAAATTCTTACTCTCATTCTTATTATTATCAGGGTTATTGATGTCCAATGCATCACTGAGCTATTATTCTGTAAATGTTTCGAATGTTTGTTGGCATTTGAATCCGTCTGGACCTCACGTCAGCAGCTACCGGAGACTCCGACGTGTCAAGATAATCGGAATGTAACCATTGAAAATGAGAAAAATATAAAAATAAAAGCCTGATAAGGATGTTGCACTGACGCCATTGTATCAATTTGTGTTTATTTTGAACACGACCTCCAAGGCATGTTTTATTATTTTGTTACGACGATTAGCACTCGTACTCTTTGAGCTTGACGTCCAACGATTTGTCCAATTCAGTTTTGACAAAACACCTTTGAACAATAGTTCTAAACCAATTTGGGACTGTCGCCCGGCTCTTGATTCTCAATTTAGCGAATCCATGTGTGTTTATCAGGCGCAAGGTTCAAAATTTACATAGCAATGTGATGTGAAATAGCTTATTTCCTATCTTATATTCGTATATGAGGGATGTACTTGAAACAAGAGAAAATGTGGTTTTATGTGCAGAAGAAATATAGATTGGGGAGTGGAGGCATTGATGCAACCATCAATTTAGGGCCATAGCGACGACTACGGAGAATACAAAAAGGCAATTTTCCAATTAAGATTGAGAGAAAGCAAGAGGCAGAGCCTCAGAGGCTATCGGCACAGCAAAGCCCTTCCTTTGCTGCGGCTTATTCAACAAATAGAATGCATTGTTGCTGAGGATTAATGAGGCCTGTTATGGCCAAACATTTTTCTTGAGAGTTAATTAAAAGCCAGCCTTTTGACTGGCAGTTCAAACCATCAACAGCTCTCGCTCTTGCCGGAGTGGAGCAACCAGACAATCCAGAAGTTGAGCCAAGTACGTTTTTGACACATTTGTCCTCTCCTGGTCAGCCAATAAACCCCAACGATGTTTTTTGTTTTGATTTGGGATATTTTATTTAGCATTGCAAACAGTGAAAAGAAAGACATTGAATTTTAAATTCTTGTCACGACATGCTCAAAGAGAAATCGTAGGGTGAAATTTCAGCTTCTTAGTGACTTCTTTTGATGCATTCCCGTCGATGTGAAATTCCTTTGACGTCGAGATCAAAATATCGCAAGGTCAAAAACAATTCTGATTAACTCATTCACAGCCATACAGATGTTAAAGACTGATTTTTAATTGGCTGGCATTGAATAAGTTAACTCATTCAATTTTTTTATTAATAGGCTAGTTTATGCTAGGCTAGTATTAATAGGAATCTAACACTTAGCGCTCCATTGATGTTAAAGGACACCAACAGAAACTGTACCAAGGAGCTCCATTGATGTCAATTGATGTCAACAAAACATTTTAGTCCAAATTTGCTCATTGCTTGCATTTACTTTAATAGCATGGACAGTAAAATAGGAAGTAAAATTAGTTCAATAACATTATAATACACTCTTTTTTTCACGAGTCGACAATGTTGAAAGCTAATTGTTGAACATTATTTTCTCAATTAGGCAGCAGATTCTCAAATGGGTTTACAAGTACCCTGGGGGGAACATGAGAGCACTTTAAGGGGTACATGATATTTTAACAGGGTTCCTGCAGGGTTCAGCAATTGTAATTTCACGCTTTCAATGGACATTGGAGTACATTATTCTTTTCAAATTAAGAGCAAATGAACTGGAATGTAAAGCGAGATATTGCTATATTGTATTGACTCATTTGTTTTGTTTTTTTCAATGTTTTATTTGAAGTTGAACAAAGTACACCTCGAGGTACCACTACAAACGAAGTTCCGAAGTTTATTGACACAGATTTGGTTTTAAGGATTTTTTTGTTTGTTTTATTTTGTTTTAGTTAAGGGGGCTCTTGGCTCTAAAAACTGTTGCCCAAGGGGTACAAGTACAACTTTTATTGAAGCTCTGCACATTCTATTGCAGTCATACTAAGCTTTTACATATGAAAAAAATTTCATATAAATTTGCATCAAAAGAGCTCTCGTTATTTTCCCCTTTTACAACAATTGTGATTCTTAGGAAATTAGAAAGAAGAAACAAAGTGTATGTAAGAATAAGGTAAGTTCTCAAGAGGTTGGCGTCATGCCTGGAGCATGTTGAAATAACGGTCCCACGCCCTTGCGGTACAAGTCGGCGCAGGCTTGCGCTCTTAAGCGCTCGTGACACTTTGTTGGCCATCATCGGTTGATCACACCCACAAGTCATGGCTCACACGCCTTACACTTGTCAGGCAGGCACAGCTGACTCACTTTCAAGTTTACTTTGGCGTCAGCGTGGCAACTAGGAGATAGCGGCGACTGATGAATAAAGTCTTATGCGAGTCGAGATTCGAGCGCTGCCGATGCTTGCACGAAACCTTATCGTGTTACAGTACTTTGCTGACACCGTGGATCAGTGTCGATTGTCTTCTTTGAAAGTTGTGTACTTTGCAATTTGAAGATTGAGGGCTTCAACGGTAAACGCCTGTAAAGTCAAACAGGCAGCTAATTATTCAAGATTTCTTTTCTAGATTTCACAAATCCCAAAAGTTGTGGTGCATTTAGATACAAGTTTAATGTTCTTTCCATGACTTTTGACAAAGCCAAAAATTTACAAATCTGGTCCTGGCCCGTTTTCGATGTTTCCCCACAACCGACGCACCGTATTTAAATCAGACTTGCGATCAGGCTTCTGCTAACCTTGCTGATGACCTGATCAGTTAAATAAAGTGTGTCTGGTGAAGGGAAAAATCCAAAACAGGCTGTTGTGGCTCTCCAGGACCGAACTTGGCCAACCCTGCGCTAGCCACCTTTCGGCTGTTGATTGGACACTGTGTCCTCATAGATAGCCTATTCATCTGTGCCCACTACAGCGGACATTTGTTTCTGCTCAAAATTTTTTCCAGCTACACTACTAAGTCCTTGTGTACTCAGTCAAAGAAATCTTGGCTTTTCTGATGATGTTAGTTATCAGATTACCAGGATTGTGCCAGCCATCGGCTCAAATACTGTGAAAGAAAATGACCTAAAAAAATGGTCAAAACACTGCACAAGGCTTAATTAACCTTTGTGGAGTATTTTGCCCAGTTCTTTCATCTTTACATCAGAGCCATTTCATAACAAAGCATTGAAAAAAGACACCAGGGAGCTGAAATTTCACCCAAATTATAGAGAAGAATTATGTAGAAATGACCTAAAAAAAATGTCGAAATGCTGCACAATGGTAAATTAAACACACTCAGATGTGTAACCTAGCTGGCCCGCCCACCAAAACACACAGCAACATACCAGTCAATCTCATCAATCACACGCAAATGGCCAGTTCGGAGTACAACATGTGTCCAACTCTCCTTCAAGACCCGCGTAGACGCGGCAGAGTTTCAGAGAGTGCAGAAAATAGACGCGCGAGAATGATTTGTCTGGCTTTCTTCCCCCTGTCACAGAGTGAATTACAATTGACAAAGCAACATATCATCTGGTTTTAATACTTCCAGTGGAAACAAGCAGATTATTGTACAGGAATTCTATTACTAAACAGCTGGACAAATGGCTGGGAATCAAAAATCCTCTTTCAGACATTTATGGTCCACGTTAGCAATATTAGCAGACGATAGTCGGAGGAAAAACAGACAGGAGGACCATAACTCTATTAATGAGCCGTTTTAATGCGGGTCAAGAGATTAGGTTGTGTTCTGTGTGTTATTATGACTTTTTAGATGGTTGACTCAACCTGGAGATGCTGTTGCAGCTGATATATGACAGCGTGTGCGTGAGCTACATTCTGTTGCTACATACCTGCCTAAAAGCAAACGTTAGGTGTTTTTTTTTTTTTTTTTTTCCGTATGAGGAATGCAAGGGGAATGTCATGGGCGGACGAGGGGGGCCGTGCTGCACGACATCATTTCGCACAATCCTCTTACAGCTACAGAACCCTGGCTGGAAGTACTTTCTGTGAGGTAAAAATACACGTCTCAACCACGCTAATCCTCAGAGTGGAGGGTATTCAAATTTGAGAGAAAAAAAAAAAGATTAGAAATGTGGTTAAATAACCTGGTAGCAAAAAATAGCAATAGGTCAGCCGTTTTAAATAGGGCGGAGAAAAAAATGCAGTTGTTTACAAAATATGTTTACGACTTAAATGTGGCGTTTAAAAGGACAGTCCAATTTTTTTTAACAGTACTGCGAAAGTTCATATTTTGTCTATAATGAACACTTTTAGTACCAGGCATTTTTAAACACTCCTTTAGCATAACATATTTACAAATATGTGAGAAAAATACAAATAAGTACCTGGGATTTAGGGTCTGAACTAAGAAACGTATAATTACGTCTTTAGGATTGAATGAGTTTGCTAAATTATTCTTCACTTACAATTACTACGTGTAAAAACATGTTTTTATCACTTACTGTCAACTGTTTCTATTGTTGTTTTAGCTTTTTGTCATTGAAAATGTGTTGGTTGAAATTTTGAGCTCATGAATGTCACATGACCAACAGGTGAGCCATGATTGATAGTTATACATGCCTTGGTGATGTCACTTTCATTTGACAGAAATTAGAAAAATGTGTTTTTAATGATTACTTCATATACTGTACATAATTCTAATAATATAGTAAGACAATAATTTAGTAATCAAATATAGACAGAATATGAACATTTTACTGCTAAAAATGGCAAAATAAATACACTATCCCCTTAAGTCAGATATGCACAAGCTGTGGTTAAGTTTACATTAAAACTAATTTTAAATGACTAGTTCTTTTTTTTATGAATACTCAAACAAACTGCCACATTCAGTTTATCAGGGTTTTGGTCGATTTACAATTAAATACTTGTGAACTTTACTTTAATGGCATTTCACATCCAAGGAAAAGCACTGAAATAAGAAACTAGAGAGCTGAAATTACACCCTGATGGCGAAAATATATCAAAGATCTGCATGGCACGACCACTTAGCTATCACACTTGGCTAAAGTACTGCGGGAATGATGAGGAAGAAAATGACCCAAAAATGGTCAAAATACTCCACAAGGGGTTAAACTGTGAGTAAAGGTAATTATCAATATTTTGAACTGATGGTCTCACTCTCAGTACCCCGCCAATAGCGGATGATTACTTTAATCACAATGATGGATGGATTCTTCCACTTTATCTACTTTAAATCTATATATTGACGTTGCTTAGCTCACTGGAGGCAGCAACAACATAAACAGGTTGTGGGCCATTAAGCCAGTCAAAGGAAAACGGCATTAGCTTTTTCAGTCAACTGATTTTGGAAGTAACTACTTTCATTGTTAACTCTGTCTAAGCTTCAAACTAAATGGAACTTTGTTGCGATGTCTAAGGTGAGCTCACGAGGGAATTTCTGGGAATTCTTCCACTGTGAAGGCGAGAATCACACAGGCTTGAACACACATGCGAAATATGTCCACTAGCGGTGCACTTGTGGGTGTTTAGATATTCCTGAGGCGGCGCCGGCCGAGCGCCTGCCACATTATGCGGCTTAACAATCTGATGTGTTGCTCTTATCTGACATGTACACAAAACCAATGTGCGCTTAGCCACCTGCTTGAGATTCAAGGTGGTCCCCTTGAAAGCTGCAATTTCTGTCAACAGGACAGAGTGTGGTAACCGTGACGACCGGCTACTTGACATCCCATCGCCACAATGGGATGTTGCGGCCGGTCGCAAAGTTTTGGAGAGTTTGCGTATTCAGTGTCGTGAGACACCTGTGTGGTGACACAAATAAGGTTGAAACGAGTCCTTGAGTTTAAGAAAAAAATAAATAAAATACTCCGGGCATTTTTGTTTGGCTTGGGTCCAATTAGTGTACACTGTCAGGAAGAAGTCAAGCTAACCACAGCTACAAGTTCTCGTTCTATGCTGCCAAAATAGTGAGAAGGCTACCTTGATAGATAGATAGATAGATAGATAGATAGATAGATAGATAGATAGATAGATAGATAGATAGATAGATAGATAGATAGATAGATAGATAGATAGATAGATAGATAGATAGATAGATAGATAGATAGATAGATAGATAGATAGATAGATAGATAGATAGATAGATAGATAGATAGATAGATAGATAGATAGATAGATAGATAGATAGATAGATAGATAGATAGAATATACACTTAAACTACACACTGGATGTTCACTTTTATTTTGAAGTAGATTCCAGCAGCATGTCTCACGTTGAACTTGACACATCACCGACATCAACAAAACTCGAGGTTACCTGTTAATTATGCTGATTATGAATGTTAAAAAGCTAATTAAGTGTGCTGAAAATTACACGGACTTTCACTATTCACTGTTAGCAGCTAGCAGTGCTAACAGGAGCAAGCGGCACTTGGTACTAGCAACATTAGCAGCTAGCGGCACTCAACAGCCCCTTACAGGTTGGCGAGAACGGTGGGATTACTTTATAAAGTCAGTTTATTAGTTATGAATGACTCAAGTGACACAGTTGCTGTTCCTACTGATCACTTTTTTAACAACGGGATTTCTTTAAATGTTTGGTTTTAGCCAGCAAAAATCACCCCTGTTGTTCTCACGCCGTTGGACTAAATGAGAAGATAGTTGTCTAAAATCTTACAAATGTTTCCCGTGAGTTAAAAAGTCCACAAGTTTAAAATTGTTTAAAATTAAGGTAAAAAGGGTTGGTTGTCTAAAAATTTAAATTTATGATTGAGAAGAAATGAATTTTACTGTTGCACTCTTCATTGTTGTTCTTTAACACCAAAAAGTTTTTTTTTAATGCAAATAGCTAATATAATTTTCAGTATGATATTCAAATATGCAAATATTCAACATCTGAAGCCAGAGACACAAGAAAAGAAATATCCTCCTGAACCACCCGATTCAATCGTGTCCATTTTGTCCATGCAAGACAGCAAAGTCAATTGCATCCCTCTCAAACACGAGACAACGCTGGAAGGGCCTGGATGTCCTCTACTGAGGACACTAGGACTTTATATTGTCGCTCGAATGAGGCAAAAGTAATAGCCCAAAAACAAATGTCCACTACAGTGGACAAGTATAAATGGGCGGGTTCTCGCAAGGATATGTGAAAGACTATTTATTTATACTTATTATATAAGTCTTATGTATTTACAAACAAATTTTGGACTCACTTTAGAGGGTCTTTAAAAAAGGCAATGATGGAAAACAGATCAAGAAAGACGTGACATAATGCACTAATTGTGCCGCGCTCAAGAAAGGCAATAAACCAGACGAGAGATATAAAAAAAAAAAGGAGAAATTCCCGCTGTACTATCTGCGGATATCATTTGAGGGCCAACTAAAGGCCAAGCCATTGAGACTGGAACCGAATCTCGTTGGGTCCATCTCATCAAATGGCCTCTAGGGCCTGCGTGAAACGGGCCTTTTCTTCTTTGGCTCCTTTCAGCGCTCAAGCCCATCTACATGACAAACCGAGTTACTTTGAAGCGGCTTGTGTCATCCCGGCCTCGCTGCCGCTCAGCGTTGACCTTTTGATCCCCGCGCCTCATCCTTTGGCTTCTTTATTCTTGTCAATGTCCCTCTTTCATCTTCGCTCACCCTTTCTTTCACTCGAATCTGCCTCCACTCCAAAGTGCTCTTGGGTGCGTGTGAGGCTGTTCAAGTTGCGTTTATGGCAATAGTTCGTTAGACACAAACGAGGTCCATTAAAGAATGGCACTTCTGTTGGCTGATACCGTTTGACCCGCTCTCTAGAATAGGTCCTTAAAGGTACAATCGATACCTTTAAAAACACATTTGTTCATTTGCTGTCCACCGAAAAGGGCATCGCATGTGCTGAAGACTCAGGTAACGGCCAATCGATCACGGCACATGACCAACAGGTGAGCCATAATTGGCCATTACCTGAGCCTTGCAATTGGTAATGCCACTTTTAGTCGACAACAACTAGAAGGCTGTGTTTTTAAAGTATTCATTGTGTGTGAAAAAAACTGTAAATTTCGGACTATAAACCGTTATTTATTTTATCACACTTTGAGCCCTGTGGCTTATAGTCTTAACTGAACTTATCTAAACAAAGGCACACAGAAGAGCAAGTATGGTTTTTGAGGTAAAACTGCTATTTCACTTGCCATTAGGGGGCAATCTCCACTAGTAAACACTACCAGGCATGTTACTGTTGTCAGGGTACAGTATTCGAACGATCTGAGTGTATCGGTGTTATGTGGAAAATATGTTGGTGCTGCTCTTATTTCTAAACATGCAGGTATATTCAGTCTGTGTTGAAGGCCTGTTGTTACTGTAACCAGGATGTTTAGAGAAAAATATTAAAAAAAAAAAAAAAAACGTCCACACGCCATCTTTCTGCGTACAAATTTGATTTTACAAGCTGCGGCTTATAGTCCGGTGCAGCTTATACATTAAAAAAAAGAAAAATCTGTGACATTTTATAAGACCATTTACTGTATAAGATGGTGTTGCTTATTGTTAAAAAATATGGTACAAATAAGGTCAAGGTCATTTTCTTTCAAAAATCAATAATGTATAGACGGTATTTTTTTTTTCCATTATGAACAAAAATGTTTCTTTCTTGCTCAACTGGGGGAAAATTTCTTCACTGATGACAATGTTCATCCCTATAAAACTTAATAAAGGCATACACAATTTTTTTGTTACATGTTCCAATTATTGTAAATGAGTCTTAAATTGAAATGAAAAATGTACTGTTCCTGTCACGGCATGAACAAAAAAAGAAAAATCATCAAATTAAATGTGCTGATACTTACAGAAAAACTTTAAGCATAGTACTGTTTTAGTCATGTCTGATTAATTGAATGTGGGTAGTACATTTTTAGTGGTATCTCAAGGTGTACTTTATTCTCAAGGTGTACTTTATTCAGCAACTCCAGAAAATGTCCTCACAAATCAATTAAATTAAGGCATACAACATTTTGCAAAAGTCATAAACCAGCAATCTGTTGCTTCATGTTACAATCAGTTTGCTCTTAATTTAAAAAGAAGAACAAACTGTTCCTGTCACAGCATTCAAAAGCATGAAGTTAAATTTGCTCATATTTGCAGAAATTCTTACCTGGTTGAAGGTTTCCAGCCTCTCCTTGACTTCAGCGAGTGAGAGGTTCGGCGTGCGAACTTTGACCTCTGGGTTCTGTCTTTGCGCTTGCAGGCCATTTCCTACCACTCTGCCTGTGTAACTGTCAGGAAAAAAAATGGGTTATATCAATATTTATGGATGTAAAATAGGGGGGGTAATGGAGGGATGGGATTCAATCAAACCAAATAGTCAGGTGGGGCAATAAATCCAATTGATTCATTCTTCATTTTGCTAAAACTGAAAGATTAGCAGATTCAAAAAATTGTGAAATTAAGATTTTGTAAAAGTGGCATAATGTTGAGTGTGTGGTTAACAAGTTGGCATTATTTATTAACTACTTAATTGTGGTATGATTTAGTCATTTATTGCTTTCAAAATATAATATTTCATCAATAAAGAACTCTTTTGATACCAGTTGTTTTGAGACACTACTTTAGCCTAACACTTGAAGGTATTTGAAAAAAAAAAGATCATTAAGTACTTCGGATTGAATGTTTGGACTTCCTTCTACACTCCAAAAACATGCATGGCAGGTGCATTGGACACACTAAATTGTCCTGAGGTGTGATTGGTTGTGTGAATGGTTGCTCCCCAGTCAGTGTGCCCTGCAATTGGCTGGCAACCAGTTCAGGGTGTCCCCCGCCTACTGCCCCAAGTCAGCTGGGATAGGCACCAGCAAGCCTGCGACCCTTGTGAGGATAATCAGCTATAACGGAAAGATGGACGGATGAATACAAGATTCATCGAGTGATATTAAACTTTGATGCTTTGGGAATTGAACATGAAATCAATAGAGGCAAGTGAAGGCCAAACGCTGCTGAAAATGATTGCAATTGGTTATGAAAGGCATGAAAAGTGCATTTTTCGGACAAGTTTATGGTTGGGAGGCTACCTCGGTGCATGTACTGGACGCGTATCAACGTGAATATGATTGCGAGCAATCATAAAAGTGCTGAATTGGAGAATTTCTGGCGTGTGATCTAAGCAATGTCTTGATAAGGTCTGTGCTCCTTCATTTTTGCTGAATGTGCATTTTGAAAGAAGCCTATAAAAATGCAAAAAAAAAAAAAAAAAGACCAAACCCTTTTCTGCTTTATTTATTTCTTCTTATGCCTTCTTTCAAAACTTTGTCTATTAGCAAAATGGATCAATTCAAACCAACTCACGCATGTAATGCCGGTGGCTTTGACGACAATTAACTTATCCACTACCACATTTTTTTTAATTCACGTTTTTACTGGGCTGGCAGTGAAGTTCAATAAAATTAAGGAACTGAAAATTGCACCCAACAACCACTTTATTGAAGAAGAGCAATTGGTTTTATATGCAAAAATTGGAAAAAAAAAGAAAAAAGTTTTTAATATTATTTGTTGTAAAAAATCACTAAAGAAAAAGGTGCGAAAAGGCCTTTAAATCAAGTAATTTTTTGTGTTGACATTTTTACCATATTACATTAGTGCCAATGTCAAAGCCCATTCTACTATATCATAAAACGGAGGTCATCAAGCTTTTTTCAGTGATATCCATTCTGGTTTTTTTTTTTCAGCCGAGTATACCCTAATCATGCAACTCTTGGCTGAAAACAAATAAAAGACTTTGTAACTGCATTTGTAGTGGTATCTCTAGGTGTATATGATCCAGCAAGCCAAGATGACAGATGGCGTAACATCATCCGATTTATTTCTGGATCATCCGCAGGAAACGTGCGTCACTAATAACCAGGGGCGTGGCTAGAATTTTCTCTGTGGGGTGGCGAGGGTGACACATTTTCTTTCTTTTTTTTTTCATACCACACACACACACACACACTCAAAATAATGGACTATATTTGATCACTTATTTAAAGTTCGGGTTAGGGTTAATTATTAGTTATTTATTAGATAGATTAGTTCAGTTAATATAAATATTTTAGCAGGTAGCAAGGGTTGTAAAAATACTGCGTCCATGAAAGATGGCAGAAAAAACTGTCCAAAAAAAAAGACAGTTGGAGTTGAAACTTCAAGCAGATGGTGGCAACATAATCTAAGCTTAGCCTAGCAGGTGTGTGACAGCCCTTGACTAAAATACTGTTTGTAGGATGTCAAAGGATTTGTCCAAAAAATGGACACAATATTGCACAAGACAGTGTATTGGTCATTTTTGCATCATATTTTTCCGCATCTGTATTTTAGCCCTGGGATGGCACACTCCTGGTAGTGTGATAACCAAATGGTGCTGCCATGTCAGGTGAAATTTCAGCTCCTTTGTGCCAAAGCATTGCTTTCCCATTGATGTGAAATGCCTTTCATGTAAAGAACAAAGAATTGGACAAAATACCACACAAGGGTTGAAGAAAGAAAGAAAAAGAACTGTGAGAGCGACGAGTCACAGTTTGAGCGCTTGTACACGTTATGTTTGTTGCATTTGCAAATGTGAAACACGCAGATAAGAGAGCTCACCCATTGATCTCCCCTATGCTACAATTTGCTTTCGTCTCCGTCGCATTAGCCCAGTTGTGAACTATTGCAAAATGCCAGTGCAAGAACATCATGGAGAAGCCATTTGCAGCATTAATTGAGTGTCTCCGCGGCATTCAGCTGTGACATGTCCCTTTGTGCGTCTTGTCATGTCCCCCATGTAAGACTGAACATGGCCTGAAATGAAAAGTAGCAGGCCTAATTGCACGCACATCCCTTTCATTAGCATCCCATTTGATGAGCTCATTTCCGCGCCAACAACTGTTATCCCGAGCCAAGCGGGGAACGGGACACATCTGACAAAACGCACCCGTTAACACACAACACGTCACTTTTAAACCGCTGCTTAGGGAGCCGTTTGTTTATCGCACACATCATTTATGTCAAACGGCGAGCAAGTCTAAAGTTAAATTCATTTGATGACAATATTACTGCGTTTTTGTCTACTAGACATCTTTATTCATACTGTGTTAATGCTTTTCAACACAGGAAATATGTTCCTTGCCTTACACTTTCCTTCAAGTAAAAGATGTCCCAAAGATGTATGTATATATATATATATATATATATATATATATATATATATATATATATATATATATATATATATATATATATATATATATATATATATATATATATATATATATATATATATATATATATATATATATGTATGGGGGCCTGAGGTCTCAAACTATGCGTAAAAGGTATTGTTGAGGTTGCCAATGTTGCTGGTGGTACTGGTGCAGGTCCTGTAGTTCATGATATGCTCTAAACCCTTCTACATGCGCCCTGGGTCAGCACCAGAATAAAATCTGTCCAGTCCAGCCCTACCTGGAGTATTCGGGACACACCCCCAGTGCCCCCTTCATGTTGACACTGGCACTGAACTTTGCGGGGAAACTCACCCATGGTGATCGAGCATTTCAGTCAATACGCAGAGAAACTGCGTGAAAAACAACAACGTCGGGACGGTGTAAACGTGAAGCAGGAGGTCCCTATCTGTTTAAGTGGTCTTCGGATATGACTAGTTTCCATTGTGACAAACAGCCTCAGCTTGTAGCCAACAGAGATGATTTTTTATCTAATTAGCCCGAGGCATGCATAACGACGTGCTATTAGTTTGAAAGGCTTCTGTGACTAATGGCCAAAGCCAAGCGCATCGAAGACAAATACTTATTAGAGTGTGAATGTTCAAATAATAAAGGCCTTGATGAATGACATGGCTCACTTTTCAAAAGCTGAGAGGACTAATTATATAGCAGGAGTGGAGCATAATCATCTTGGCTAATGGTCGCACAAGGGCCTGCTTCTCTGGATATCTACAATTATTATTATGGTTATTATTATTATTTAGAGCTGTGTGATACCACTTTTTACAGACCGATACAAGTACGAGTACTCAACGAGTACTCAACCGTTGAATAGGGGCCGATATCAATAAACAGTATTGATAAAATACTTTTAAATACTTTTGAAATACAGTGGACCCCCGCCATATTAAGTTAATCCATGTATATAATTAAATACTATTATAAATAAAAAAAATATATAAAGGAAAAATTTGATTTTATTTACCTTTGAGGTGACGTCACTTGAGGTACTTAGGGCCATATTCCGTTGCAAGGGTAGCCTAGCCTAGCCTTCTTTATATTTCTTGACGATCTCCAGCTTTGTTTCCATATTGATCATCTTCTTACTTCACCCTTTAACATCACTAGCAAGCTTAGTAAAACACTGAAAAACTGAATAGTCATACTGGTATTGGTCTGGAAAAAAAAAGTGTTATCAAACTTCCCAAACGATTACTATAATTAATATTATTAGTGTATTATAAGTGTTTATTATAAGTGTTTTTTTGTTGTTGTTGTTTTGCTATAATGCAGTTCGCTTTTCATGGCCTTGCTATTTCACACATTTTTTTTTTTTGCCTGCCTTCACAAAAGGTTCAATTTTGAGAGTGTTTAAAAATGTGGAAAATGTCTAAAAATGTTCAGAAAGGTGGGTTAAGTTTAGGTGAGGGTTTTTACACCCTAAAAACATATAAAAAATGAAAATAATATAATGAATAAAAAAAAAAAGAAAAGAATTGTTCTTTTAAATGATAAAAAAAGTCTATCAAATAAAAACAAAGGAAAAATAATAAACAAAAAACCTAATGAACATAAAAAAAAATGGAACGAACCAAGAAAATTTGGTTTTGGTACTTCACAGCTTTACCTTATTGGCAATTATTATTACTACTAAAAAAATACCCATTTCAAAATATATATTAATCATCTTTGATAGAATAATTGCAAGAAGTGATGTGAGTCTGTGAAAACCAATGAATACCAATTTAACTTTTTGAAAGTACTTGAACTTTTTTTTAAAGTGACTGGAATGATACAAACACAGCAGGAAGTTAATAAGTCTTCATTTCAACGGAGCAAGTCTTCGCTGTGTTGTTTTTGTATTTCTTTTTTTTTTCCTTTTTGCTATCAGGAAGTCCTGCTGTTAGGATAGAGCAAAAAACGCTTGTTTATTTGGATTAATAAAAATGTATGCCAACTGGGCTCCTGCTGTGGGCTATGGTAAACATTCAAGGTTGTTTACAGATAAGTGAAGCGGTTATGAGGTGCGAATAATTGAATCACAAACATATGTGCATAAAGTATTTTCTCGGGTTGTGGCATCAGAAGGGGATCCATAAAAGAGAAGAAATCCTCACAAATTGAGGGCAAATTGTAGTCTGGATATCTTCACAATTGATTATTGGAAATTCCAAAAAAATGGATTTACAAACCTGCATGCATATTACTGACAGTGTTTTCATCAGTAAAAAAATAAATAAATACTGCACATCATCATGCTTCTTCACGTTTGCATGAGCTATCACATTAAATTAAAAATGTAAAAAAAAAAAGGTGTAACTGAATATATATATATATATATATATATATATATATATATATATATATATATATATATATATATATATATATATATATATATATATATATATATATATATATATATATATATATGTAGATTTAGGGGGCGATTTTTTTCAGTTTTAGACTAACCTAAAACCTGTGTAAACACAAAAAAGAAAATGAGTCCACAGTCGATGAAAGCTGATCTATATTGTTTTCTTTTTGTTAACATTAGGGAGGATACAGGTATGAAATTTTTATAGATAATAATCTTATATATATTTGGGATGGCAAACAGCTTTCTTCGGGGTGGGTCGGCTGCAAAATAATATTATTGAGAAGCACTGCTTTAATGCTCGGCAACTTAGCTCCATGTTTCCAATAAAGTGTGGGTGTTGAATTTAAGAGCTTGGCAAGTGACTGTGAAAAATTTGTGGGTTTTGTTCCAAAAGGCCATCGCGTTCTCACACAGCTGACATCTTGGGATCCTTTCTTATAAGCTCGACGTGTCAACTATCAATTGTTGCCACTTTGCAAACATTGCCTCAGCATGATTTGTGTGTGTGCACACTGAATCCCCAGTTACTGTAAACACGCTCAAGTGTTACACAAGTCCATGCTGGCTCTTGATATTTTGGCGGTATTTTATATTCAGCCGACGCTAAGACCCTCCAAGCGTTGCGAGCATTGTTACCTGACTTGTGCTAAACGAGCGGCGTCCACATTTAAGTAGTGGTAAAAGTGTGTTGTTTGCACCTTGAGGCAATTTCATTAGCACGGAAAGATGAGCAGAATTTGGCAGGGGGTCATTGGCAGGGCAAGCGGCTTCAAACAGCGAGCGCCATACTTGGAGCTCGCCCACCCCGCGCTCGTAAACACCTCGTGTTTTGCCATCCGTAATGTCAGGGGGAACACTGAGTCGAGGTGATTTGGGGATTTTTTATTAAATCGATTCAATGGACAATAAAGTCAAGTGAGAATTCTGAATTTTGAACCAGATTATCGTAATTCTGACTATTCTCAGAATGTTCCCCCTTTAGGCGATATGCTCACCTTAAAGTGAGAATTTGAACATTTTTCACAAAATTCTTACTAAAGTCAAAAATCTCATTTCAATTCTGACCTCACAATTCTGACTTGATTCTGATTCTAGTCTGACTGAATCGGAAGTATGTTTATGTTATCAAAATTTTCAAAATCATAATTAGTTTGAATTTTGACTTGAAAGTCAGAAATCTGACTTAATTCTGATTTGACTCCAACAAACCAGTCAAAAGTCCACCTTTAAAGTCAGAATTCTAACTTTATAAATTTAATTCTGACTTGAACAGGATTAGGGGTGAAACATATCACTCTAATTTTGACTTCTCACATTTCTGATTTAAAGTCTGAATTTTGATTTCTGAATGTTTTATCAATAATTAGAATTCTGACTGAATTGTAAATTGATTCTCAGAATTTTTTGCTTTAATGTCCAAATTCAGACAATTTTGAACTTAAAATTCTCAGAATGTTTACTTTATTCAGATTTCTGACTTTAAAATTCTCACTTGGAAGTCGCCATTCTAAATACTCTCAGAGTTCTGACTTTAAAGTGAAATTTTGATATACAGTATTCTTAAAATTTGCACTTTTAAGTGAATTTTGTCCTGTCAGATTTCTCACTTTAGAATCAGGTCAAAGTGAGAATTTTGACTTAAAATGATAATTTTATGAAGAAAGAGATAAGTGTGACTCCTGCCACATTGTGTGTGGCGCCTTTCAGTCATCTGACCAGAGCTTATTTCAGGCTCTTGTTACACCAACTGAAACATTGTGTCATTTTCCAGACATTTTTTGGCCAGGAGCCTAAGATCAAGGATTTTTTTTTTTTTTTTTTTTTTTGTCGGAGACCTCACCTGAGGCAAGACACCTGAATCTGACCAAAGATGTATGGCGGCTTACAGAAGTGTGGATGGGGTGAAATTACATCCGGCGATGTCAATCTCCCCAATGCTTTGCTACTTTTAAAGAGGCCATTTTATCAAAGTCCATTGTATTTTTACAGTCAGGGACAGCCCTAGACTCTGAGATCCCAAATCACTTCAAGTTAACTCATTCAATCCCAGAGACGTATTTTTTACGTCTCTTTCAAGAGTTGTAGACATTCAATCCCAACTACTTTATTTTTGTATTTATTTTTTGAATTGTGAATCAGTGACTGGAATTGAATGTGCAGGATCTGTATAGACTGGTTTTAAAAGTTTAGTTTCCAAGTCTAGTTTTTTGAGTTGCGGTTATCCCAAAACCCTGCTCCTCGTGTGACAAAACTAGGGTAGTGTACAAAATAAAGGATAAGAAAAATATTTGCTACTTTTGGGTAAAACAGGAAATTAGTATGTCTTGGAGACAGGTTGGTAACTACAGTAGACGGTCAAGTATTACAAATGAATGGCATCAAACAGAATCCTCGTGTCGCCAAATTATTTATTATTATTGTTATTATTATTATTTATGAGGTTTCAGCCTGACACCAGCGAGACTAAGTCACGGCCTGTCTGAAATGTTATTGCTAATGCTTAAGACAAGGTGGTAGTCCATCCTTAGGGTAATGAATGCACAATAATTGCTCATTTTAAAATGTATCCGGGCCGGATTAACGGCCCGGCGGGAATTTATCAGAAGGTCCAAATGATTCCCCCCAAGCCTGCTTACAGCAAAAGCTAAACAGTACAGTTAGCAGTGCTATTGATTTAAACGAGTCTCATTTTAACTATCATCAAACATTAACCAACCCTACACATCAATTGAGGAATTAAAAGTCTCCAATATCATCTTTTCAACAGATAAATCTCCCTTAAATCCTGCTATGTAGACTCATATTGCTTCTTTAGCAAAGCAAACAAGACTGACAGTAATTTTTCTCTCAAAATGAAAAAAATGAAGCAACAACGCAAAAGTGCCATACAGACGATGTCAGATTTCTTCCATGTTTTTGCAATGTGGGAACATGCCCGAGTAGAGCCTTCATGCACAAAATCAAATCTCATTCGTATCAGCAAACACAGCATGCAACAAGCTAATAGAGTCACCTTGAGAAAATAATATACAAGTGTGTCAGCTCGTCGGCATAAACAATTAGTAGGCAATCACATGGTGACAAATTATTGTGCTGCAGGGACAATTTCAGTTATGTTGCAGATTTTCATTCTATTTACATTTTATTTTTTTGAACTGTGAAGAAAATGCAGTCTTTGGATGACAGCTTCGGTGATTAGAATTTGGAGTTTGGAAGTAGGTATTGCTTGCAATGCACTACATATAGAGCCATACGTTTTTTTTTTTTTTTCAAGGTCAATACCGATTATTAGTAGTTGAGGAGGTTGATAACCGATATTTGGAGCTGACGTTCATAAGGGAAAATAATGATCAAAATTAAAAATGAATAAATAAAAAGGTATAAACTATAAATGTGGATAAAATGTCCCGATAAATAGGTTTGTTGAACAGCTTTTCAGATAATTTGTTAAAATACATGTACATTTTAGACAATATACATGTCTGCTGTAAAATTCTAACACAAAGCACAGACCAAGCTAACCCTAAAAGTTAAATGTAAACAAAAGTTAAATGTTGAAACTTTCACTCGCTTTATGGTAAATATGCAGTATCTATCGTCCGCCATAAAAGGAAACAGATTATATTTGGGTCAACTAAAATAATTGATTTTCTTTTACTCTTGAAAACAATAATCATCATTCTGACACTTTTTACAGTGCATCTATTTTGTGGAAAGTTGGAAAATCATGATATAGGCCCTTTAAAAGAGGCCTATTGTTGATATCCGTCAAATAGCCAAAAATCGGCTGATTTTGTTTTCCATTTTTCCAATCATGATTTTTAGCTTGGTTAAAGGAAAGTGTGGAAGATTTGAAGTTTTTTTTTCTTTACAACCAGCAGGAGGTGCTGCAGGTGCTGCATCTACCATTGTCCGTAGCTATAACAAACATGGCCGCCTCCGAAGAAGTGCCACCCTCCATGTAATATCGTTTAATGATAACTAGACCTATGATAATATTAAAAACATACTGGTGGTCATCAAGAACATATTCATTTGCAAGTTTTTGAAATTTACTATCAGTTATTCCTTTTTAATTAAAAAAAAGGTCAACATTTTACACACTGTCCCTTTAATGGTGTCCGAGTCTTTGTTTGTGGTTGAAAAAGAGACTTAAGAAGTGATTCGTCTTGTCAGTAGAGCCCAAGTCTCTTTTCTGTCTTGGCATGCTCACTTAGCAAACAGAAGCAAGCCCGCCGGCTGAGTGAAATTGATGACCGATAATGATTCACTTAACATGGCCACCAAGTACACTTAGCGGCAATCACGCGCAGATAACGTGAAGTGTCCATTTGCAAGGATGCCCCAGTCTCAGCCGTGTCTCATCAAACGAGCTAAGAGCTTAGGTTGAAGTGACAAACTGGTCAATACGTCATCAGATCTGAAAGGCATTTGCTACGCTTCACAGGCCAAGAGAAGCATGTTGAACGGCAAAGATGGACTATTACTTTTAGACGTTCACATACTGCACCCTTGTGGTCAATAAGGTGCACTGACAGCAAGTCAGATCAACATTTTGGTGCGTTCACTTTTCTGGAAAAGGATTCCTTCAAAAATTGTTGTCCAAATGTCAACGAACTAAGTGTGAGGTGAGATACAATTTCAAAAGCGTTTGACAAGTTTGACAGTGAGAATATCGGCGCTGATGTTTGGCATTTTAAAGAATGGTGGCCGTGAATGAAATCAATTTCAAAATGTTTAAACATACTAGTACAACAGCTGTTGGTCATTAAGAACACATTTATTTGCTAGTTTTTGAAATTAATCATCATTTAATTTATTCCTTTTTTTTTCCAACTGCAAAACGGTCTAAATCTTATTCACATTTCAAATCACATTCCCTTTAAGTTTGCAGTGATCTTTCCAAAATATTTTGTTGGCCTCAGAAACTGGATTTGCAACTTTTGTTTTGGTTTGAAATTAAAACAAAGATACGTGTGATTGGAATACACACATACACACAAAAAGTGAACATAATGCGAGCCTAAATTAAAAGGTGGAACTACCGTATTATTTTGTGTTTTGTTTTGTTGACATCCTGGCGCCAATATCTCCCTTTAAAAAAGGGGGAAAGCAATATCATTTCTAAATTGATCTGTTACTTTGACATTTTGGAAAAGGTGATACGCTTTTGAGAATTTCATGAAGTTAATAGTTCTAAATTGCATTTAGTTTTATTTGACACCAATATTTTCCCTTTTACTAAAAATGAATATCCGCTCTAATTCAATTAATTTTAGAATTTTGGACAGCTGTCAAAAACTTTATCGGGTGCTATTGAAATCGTTCAGATGTAAAAGCTATTAAAAAATATTGGTCTTTACAGTGTATGATGTCATACGTTATTAAAACAATTAATAAAGACAAAATAGAACGAATGGCCCAATTGCGCATCTTGGCCACTTGAGGGCAGTATTTTACAGTTGGCAAGTACACCGTACACAACTAAACTTAGTATTCAACGCTCACTAGTTTTTCGATTAGGACGGATTGAAGCCTTTGAGTGGTGTTAAATTATCCGTCTTGAAGTGATGCGCTATCATTTGTATGTTTTTTTTTTTTTTTACAAGATAATATTTATGAAAAGTGGTTGAACATTCCTATATTTCAGTTATTTTAGTCATCATAAAAACTTAAACTGAGAGTTACAGTTATTTAGGAAAATATGATCCGATGTAAAGTAGGGTTTGATATTAGGATAACATTCGAGTATCAGTCATTTCAATTTAAACTAGAACTTGTCAATACACTATGCAATCTTCAATTCACCGCAAGAGGGAAGTAAAACTCTGCACACTGGAGCTATAAGTCAATATTTGAACAGGCCACCAGCCCAAAGAATGTAACTTGCCCAATATCAAGAAAACTACCCCCCACCCAAAATGAATAAACAAACAAATAAATGAATAAATAATTAAATGAATAAATAAATAAATGAATAAATAAATAAACTGTGTCTGGCTTTACCGCCATAATGTTTAAACTTTTAAAGCTAGCCAAACAGGATAGGATAATGTGGGCTTGGACTTGGCAGGGCAGTTGGCATACGCAAGGCAGACAAGGACAGGCAGGGGCAGAGCTCGGACAGTAAACTATGCCCGGGGGGGTTACCAAGTTCCTTTGGTGTGCCCTCGCCACCTGTTGGTCTGTCTGTCTGTCTGGTCTGTTTTTACCCACGGGGTGAGCTATAGCAGGTAGTCAACAGTTTATAATACATTATACAAAAAGATGTTTTTGTAATATTCACACGACAGCTGAGTGTACGGCAATTTATTAGGTACTACGTATATGTACATCAGTAATAATCAATTGCTTTAGGTATTTAAGTGCCAAAGAAATAAATTAGTTTAGGGTAATTCAATTCTAAATTTTAAATAAGCACTTAAGTAGAAACTGAAATACTACAATTAAATACTCTATTAATCAATTACATTAGGTGAACAAATAGTCAAGTGAGGTTTTACTCTAGATAGTTGCCAAACTAATCAATTACCTGAGGTAATTACATACTCAGGTAGTCTTTTACTGCACATACTGTAATTAGATCTCAAAGTAATCCATTATTTTAGGTAATTAAGCACTAACAAATTATTACTTCAGCACTAATGTAACTTATTACTTTAAGTAGACAAGTACTAATGTAAATGATTAGCTGAGGTACTTTAGAGGATGAAATAATATAGTAATGTAATGTATTACTTTGGGTAATTAATCGCCAAAGTAATCATTTATTTGAGGTAAGTAAGGACTAAAGTAAATCATTATATGAAACAATTCAGCATTACAGTAATCAATTACTTAAGGTAATAAAGTACAGTACTAGAAATGAATACTGAATAAATCAATTACTTGATAGAATTAAATACACAACTGATCTGTTACTTTAGTTAATTAAGTGCCAAATTAAGTAATTATTTTAGGTAATTGATTACAAAATTATAAAACAAAAATTAAAACAAAAATTATAAACAATTTCTTCAAATTGCTATGTACTAGAGTGAACAATTACTCTAGGTATTAAAGTGCTTAATTACATAAAGTGATTACTACTTTGGTACTTAATTATAATGGATGGAAAGTTGATTTGGTACGAACATAATTGATGTTTTTAATACGTAATAGCCTTGAGTAATTGATGACTTTTTTAATTCATTTAGCACCAGCTATTTTTCCACCATTTGTTAGCCAAACGTTTGAGAAAATGTAAATAGGTACCTGAGAATGAAGCAACGTAAAAACATGTCTTTGGCATCAAAGGAATTAAAGGCTTCATGCAAAACCAAGAACCCCGCCCCCCCCACAAATTTTGAATATGTTTCTTCCATTTGACCTTTGACAGGTGTACCTAACGGAGTGTCTGGTGACTGGTGAATGCACCTACACACACAAACACACACACACAAAGCAAACAGGAATTTAATGTACATGCCTAGCGGCAGATGGCGAGGCTGCTGAGTGAAAAGGTCAAGGGTCGCTCTCAGCTGGCCACCATAAAGAGCGCAAGCCAGACATACAAACGCAGACCACCAAGTCAAACGCATTTAGTGGCTTTCATAGTCAACCGGCAGCTTGGCATACATACAATAAGAGCCCACGTTTTATCAGGGGCAAATGGCAGTGCCAGGAGTCAGAAAAAAATAAAGAAATAAATAGGCCAAAAGGCCATGGAGCAACTGCTTGCATTGACAGTGACATTTGCTGACATCTAGGTAAAAGAATGAAATTATAGCGAAGACTTGTCTGTACACAGGTGAGGAAATGCTGCCCCAAAAAAGATGCCATCACAACCCCCCCCCCCCCCCCCCAAAAAAAAAAAGGGAGAAACAAAGGCACCAAGACGAAAACGTATGCAACCACCAAACTGCAAAAGTGAGCAAGACCATAGGGGGCGCCAACAAGTTTCAAGCCACGTCATTTTGCTGCTGTTCTACAACACAGTAAAAGTCACGTCCAAGTTTTGAACTCTTTTTGTGCCAAGCGTTATCAGAAAAGGAAACCTCTAGAGGGCCAGTATATTTAGCATTTTCACTCTTATTTCAAAACCAACAAAATTTTGTGTGCTATGGCAATGTAAATATCGGTGGTATCCAATGAAAGATTGACTTCCATTCTTTACTTTGAATTGCATGTATGCAATAGCTATGTTGTATGTGTGGAAACACTGCCATCCAAAGGTCACAGTTATCACTACAGTGCTCATTTGGCTTATATTAGGTAAGCATTTGTTAAGGGTATCTGTTACCCCCATAAAAAAATGTATTTGATGAGAATTTTATTATTTATTATCATTATCACTATTTTCAAAGATGAGAATTGTTGTTCATGGCACTGAAAGAGTTGAAAAGGTCTGAAAGAAAGGCAGATTGTTTTACTTCATTTGCAATAATTCTGTGCTTTGTAATTGTGCTTTATTGTTTGTAAATGTAGCATGTATCACTTTGAAGGGTGTTTCTTTTAATATGTTGACATTATATTAAGTTTATTATTTTGTTCTTGTTTGTGTCTTTGCAGTGTATTGCAGTGTTTATGTGTTGAAGTTATTTTGTGTGTTTTTTTTTTTAAGTTTGGAGTGAAGCGTTCTCTGTTTTCTTATTTGCATCATTCCTGTTCTCTGTTTTAATTTGAAACATTCCTGCTTTTTCTGCACGCTTGCCCTTCGGCCAATGTAAAACTTTAATCCACTGCGTGCATAAATGCATCTGTTTGTGTGGGAGTGTGGACTTTCCCTTGAGTATGTCACCGTTTCTTTTGGATTCCAAAAAAGTGCACCATGCACTGGGAAGGCATGGGCCGCGACACCCAAAGCCACCCGGAATTCTAGGGAAGGTTTTCCCCGTGGTTTCCGATTACCGCACGGACACACAGTGCGCTGATGACAGGAACACACGTGCAAACACCCTCCACACTGAAATTTTTGTTGTTTGCACAGCGGGAGTTTGTTTTAGCTTTGCCTCGCTCCTTCCAGACCTGTCATTTAATCCCGTTCCGATTCCGCTAGCCGGGATTTAGACGCAAACTTGAAATTGGAATTAGGGACTATAGCAAAAAAGCCTGTTCATATTTTCAAACTGATGCTAAATACCGCACCGATATCTACATAGACATAGCACCCCCCGCGCCAAAAATCGAACATCGAGCAAAGTTCAACACTTTGCCCTGGAATGTAGGCACTTTGATTTGCCGCAAATCCAAAGCGACGTCCCTCTAAATCACCCCAATTTTGTCATCAGGCTGAGTGGTGGTATTGAACGTAAACCTGCAGCTATATGTGGCTCTTTGGCGCCGCCCTATTGGAGCTATATTAAAAAAATGTATGAAAATGGAAGTACAATTTGTTTTTTATGTTTAAAAATAGATCGATTAAAAATAGTTGTTTTGATATGGTTTACAAAAAACGCCATAACATTTATAATGTTTTTCAGTGCTGTAAAAATGTGTAGGATAAATATTAAATTTCAACATTTCTGACAACCAAGATTCGCGTCATAACCTGCGACGCATGTTTTTTTCAGCTTAGCGTGGTGCTGGGCAGATGGCCGTTTGATGATCCCAAAGGGAAAAAGAGAAACAGAACAGAGGATTCAACGGTTGTTGGAGCGAACCATATGCTTTCATTGCCAATGCAGGAGGATTGGCTCCATGTTTGTGTTGTGATGACGTTGCCAAACAACAAAAAAACATCCTAGACGTCCAATGTTGAGAAGCTGTCCAGTGATGTCCGAAAACAGAAGTCACTTTAAACGGGGCAACCCTGTCATCTGCGCATGTTTAGTAACAAATTTGCCTTTTTTTCTAAAGGGATTTCTGAATTTTGTCAGTATAAACTTGGATATGATGTGTTTTGTCGCTAAAGTCTGAGCATGGTGTTGATTTTGAAGTTGTTTTTCTCAAATCTTCAAAATAAAAAAGTTTTTCTAAAATTTCATCAACACAATGAAACACATTACATTAATGCAATTTAAGCTTAAAGCATTATAGAGCAGCAGTCAGGTTGCATGCACTGCAAGGAAAATAAACATTTAAACATGAAGAATCACTACTGTATCTTACTAGTCTTTTTTAATAACATGCTAATATAGCTGATTTAGGCACAGCATGCATTGCCTTCATTATAACTTACACAAAGCTTACAATTTTTTTTTTTTGGAGACAGATTTGTTATTATTATTATTTATTTATTAAATTTTTCAATATGGCTCTTTCAACTTTTTTGGCTTGCAAGTCCTGCTATAGAATGTCGTCTTGGGCACACGGGGATAGTGTGACCGCCGGAAGGCCGTAATCCAGTGTCCACACACTTGCACGCTGCTGTGTGTGCGGATCAAAGTGGAAGTTTGAAGGTGGATTTTCATCGCCTTTGAAAGCTGGCAAAAAAAGGTTGACTGAACAGAGTGTGTGTGTACGAGCATGTGGTGCATAGGAGAACCTTTCACATCAAACGGACCTTTCTTTCATGGGTAGAGGTGTCAAGCTAAAACTAACTAATTCAATCCAAAGGTCAGTTGGTCAAAAAGGCTTCTAGTTGGAATAAAAAATGATGTATGTTTTAAAATTTCAGGCTTTCAGTCTTTTTTCTTTTTTTTTCAGTTTCAGACTGACCAGTACCCTGTATAAACCCAGTGTAACGTTGAATGCGCTTACTGAATGTGCTCGAAACAGTTGTTTTTCCTTTTCTTGGCAACGTAGCTCAAGTTCATTTGACCATAATAAGTTGCGCAGCATCCGTGTTTCATCAAGTTTATGATTGTGTGTATAAGTCAAAACACCACAATTGATAAACGAGTCAAATGGAATACTTTTCCGTGTTCTCTAACCGGAGCACTCATAACCGTTATATGATACGCTTAGTTTTCATAAAATTCCTGAGTGTGAACAAGGTTGGATTGGGACGGTGGTTCAGTCTGCTCTCTTCTTTTATTGAAAATAATGCCGTAACAACCTTAGCTAACACGAGCTCCTGTTAGCTGCAACGGACACATGCTGCCACCTGATGTCCACCATCTAGCTCGTACCATTAGGGTACTTATTATAAGTAAGAATATGGCTCATGTGAAAAGGCATACCTGTGTGTCAAAACTCCACCTAAGTGGCTGACAGATAAAAATAAATAAATAAATAAATCAAATTTGAAGATACCGTGTATAGGATGTACCCATATTTTTGGCCTTCATTTTGGGGATAAAAAAGGCATCTTATTTTGAGGGAATTATGGTATCTATTAAATGTATATATAGTTTTTTTTTTCCTTTTTTTGTATTGGACTTGAGGAGGGTCTCAATTAGGCTGTTACTGAACTCTGGAGGAGGGTAGAGGGGGGCGCAAAATGTTTTATCTTTCGTGCTTTGGAAAAAATAATTGCAAAGGACTTATGCGCAAATGTTTTGGCAATAGAGGGCAAGTTTGAGTCCTGGGAACCAAACCGCGGCTTTCTTTTTAAGTTCCTCTGATGATTTTGTCCTTTTGTCCAGTGGCATTATACATCCGAAAACGTGACAAGCGAAACTACCTCAACACACAGGACACACACACACGAGACAATTAGAGCCACAAACAGCGAGGCCTCAATCATCCAGTCACTCTTGCTCGCTCTCTCTTTCCTCCAATTGACCTACATCTCTCATTTTACGCTCTCATCCATCAATTAGCATCCGTACACGGCGTCCTCACGCTAACTTGCCTTCAACCCCCGGATGAGTGAATTGATTGCCGGGTGCCCCACCTCACCCAGTTAGCCTATTGTGCTACTTTGAATGGTATTACATCTACAACCGCTGTAAAAATGTGGCCCTTTCAGTGAAAAGCTGCAAGACAACAACGGAAAGTTGGAGGCATACTTTAAAAATACCTCCAAGGTCTGTCATAAATTCACACTTCAGCCCAGTCCTTGTCAAAGAGTGGGGCGGGCCCCCTGAGGCGATGCAAGGGCGGGCGCGGGAGACGTCAGGGAAAAGGATTTGTTTTTGCCATGTGAAATGTAATTAAAATAAAAATTGAATTGGCACCATTTTTTTTTTTTTTTTAATATCAGACACTTTGATGCACTTGATTTTTTTTCAGTTTTAGACTAACCTGTAATGTGTATAAACGCTGTAAAAACATAGTCAACAGTAGTTAAAATGTATTTGTATTGTTGTTTTTCTTTTGTTAAATTGAAACAATGTTTCATGGATAAATTACATCTTTTTTTTATTTCAGGCAGTTTTATAAGTTTGGTCATTGTTTTTCTGTTTTAAACCTGTAACCTGTGTAAACGGTTAAAAAGTAGTTAACGGCTGTTCCAAGTTGATCTATATTGTATTTTTTCTTTTATTAATGTTAGAAAGGATACAGTTTTAGGTATACATAATTTTTTTTATAAATAACAATCTTATTTATATTCGGCATGGCGAATGGTGGCACAAAAGGCTGTCTTTTTGGGAGAAGGGGCTGCAAAATAATATAATTGAGAAGCACAGCTGGAAACCAATAAACATTCGTCATAACCATGGAAGAAACGTGCAAACATACAGTAAAGTGTCTGTTAATAACTAGTGCAAGGACACAATCGTCAGCTTTTACGATCCAGTTTGGCAAAAAAAAAAAACTGCTCTCACTGAGAATATCCAAACGCACGTGACAGAGAGAAGCAAGTGCTCGAAGACGGGAAACGTGGAGGCATATATGTGGCCATGTCAAGCGGGTCAGTGGCAGCAGCAAAGGGTTATGGGAAAGGAATGAGGCGTCAAAATTCAACTTGGGACAAACAGCGGACGGGGATTGTTAGAGGCACAAAGGAAGGACTAAAATGTTTGCAACTATTGTCAAATGCAAATAGGGAAAATGTGCAAAGTAAAGCTTTGCAAATTGTTGCGCAATTCTCACTTTTCATAATTACTATTCAGAATTCGGACTTTAGTGAAAACTCTGACTAGTCTTAAAATTGTTACTTAAAATTGTCAGAATTTTGACCATTTTCGGAATTCTGACTTTACACCGGGACAGATTTTAATAATTGTGAGAATAAGGTCAGAATTTTGACTTTCAAGTCATAATCAACGTCAGAATACCCAACTTGTTCTCTTGTAGGAGTGAGAATTCAAATGAGGATTTTTTAAGTTGGGATTGTTTCTCTATTTAGTCTTGAGAATTGTGAAATTTAAAGTTACAATGCTGACTTCTAGGACAGAGTTCTGAAAACGACAGAAATCCGAGAAAAAAAGTTTGATTCCCAACTTGAAAGGGACAATACTTAGGATAAACTTAAAATCCTCAGGATAAAGTGATTTTTTTTTAAACGAGACGATGAGTTTTCTTCTCGCCTTATCCTCAGAATTCTGACTTAGATAATGTCATTTTCCTTTATTAGATTTGGAAAAACTCATTTGAGATTTAACTGCTTTGAATGACAAAGGTGGTCGGGGAGTAAAGGAGGATGAATGTTGGAGCAAATTGGAGCAAGCCGCTTTTCTTCCACCGCGATATTTTCTTGAATGAGCCTCTGACGCAAGACAGACAGGTGGGAGAATTAGCCGCAGCACTGATTGGACCGGACAAATGAGGGAAAAGTGAGCATAGCAGAGACGGAGGGGGTGTGGGGCACGGGTTTCGCCTGTTGGAACGCTCTCCCCACCTCTCGCCGCGCAGACCGAATGAATTCCAGATGTCCGAATGATAAACAAATGGATTGTCATAAATGTATAAAAATGCAAGGCATTCGGGAGCTCTTACGCCGTCTGTGGTCCGTCGTTTGCAATCCATCCAAACGTTGGAATCGTACACCGCGTAAAATATGGCGATGACTGCGCCCTCATCCGTCTTTGCAATAACAATGGAACGTACACACATGAGTTATTCACCCACACACATACTTGGAGCCTTGAAGGATCCTTTTGAATGACTCTACCACTTGCTGGACAGAGAATCCACGCAAATTTTTCGCAAAGTTTGAAAACATTACATACTACTGAATATATACACATATATATATATATATATATATACACATATATATATATATATATATATATATATATATATATATATATATATATATATATATATATATATATATATATATATATACACACACATATATATATATATATATATATATATATATATATATATATATATATATATATATATATGTATATAGTCAATTACAAAATTTAAGCGGAATTCACTGCATGACTGATGGATTAACTCATAATTCATCAAAAATGAATCCCACATTATATCTGATTCCAATGTACATTTTTGTTCTTTTTTTTGTCGCTTGTTAATTAACAAAAGAGGATGAATATGTTTACTAAATACAAATGTGTTTGTATAACTTCCTTCATAAAGTAATTTTGATCGTATGCATAGTTATTTTAATTCACACAAATAAAATGTAAACCGGTAGTTAATAGGAGATAAGTTTGTGTTGAGGAATGGTTTTTGCACCTTGGTTGTACTAGTGTCTCATGTAGATTGTTGTTGAAAGGACCAGTGCAGTCTTTTCAAATTAGGAACACATTAACTGGAACATGAAACCTTTATAAATTCTTTTGTAAGACTGGCATCAATTAATTGCGATTTTTTTATCATCTCTGCCTTCTTCTAGGAAAAAAAAAGAAAGGATAACAAAAATAATCTGCAGCCGACCTATTTGGTAACTGAACTCAAGACAAATTGAATCCTGCAGGGGTTTGTTGGTCAGTCAAAATCATTTCCAGAAGTATTTGGTGGGCTCCAAACAGCAATATTTTGTTCCATCTCTGTTGTTTTTTTAACTTTTCTGTTCCGCCACTGGCATGAAGTCTGAGTGTTGACTCCTTCCTGGTTCACATCATTTAATTAAGTAATGTCAAGGCAGCAGCGCAGTGGCGGAGTGTGGTGAGGCCGCTAGGCGCCAGAAAGTAGGGCCTTGCGGTCCGTTTGAATTTTTACTGCTTGCTGCCATGGTTGTAGCTCGGATTTAGCTGTAAATCACAAATCCCAGAAGAAATGGCGTTAAACACGAGAAAGCTAATGACAGCAAGAATGACTTGGTATGGATAATCCTTTGCAGGAAGCGGTTGTGTTATATTTGTTAAAGGGCTGCTAAACTTACTGAGCTTTTTGTCAGCAGTAAAAGTTCACAGTTTGTCTACGGTTAACTCATTCACTGCCAGCCAAGTTCAGATGAATCTTTGACATCTGTAGCTGTCAATGGAATTCAGTGGATCTTTGACGTCTATAGCCGTCTGTGGCACTGAATGATTTGATTTGATTACTAAATTATTTTTCTGTCAATGGAGCCTGGGTAAAACGGATCTTTGACATCTATAGATGTCAGTGGCACTGAATAAGTTCATTTGATGACTAAATTATTTTCCCGTCAGTGGAGCCGAGGCAAAATGGATCTTTGACGTCCAAAGATATGATTGGCACTGAATGACATCTACAGTATAGTCATCAATGGTAAACAATGTTTTTTTTTTTTTTTTAATCAGGAGATTATTTTCATGTCAATGGGGCTCAGTAAAAAATAATCAGTAAAAACTGATCTTCAACATCTAAATCACATTTTTTAAACGATGTTATCAGTGTTGTTGTTATTACATGGTTATAACAAACAAGTATTAGTCTTATCTAAACAAGTGTGGTTATTTTGGTGGATCTTATCTTTCCGGACAGACGGTGCTAAGTGTTCACACGTGTGTTTGTGAGACGTTTGAGCGCATGCCAACACGCACTTTGAGTTTGGATGTTTACGAGCGCCTGTCGCCCCTCCCCCTTCTGTCATCAGACACTGAAAAAAAGAGGAAGAGAATGTCAATCCCCGTTGCCTTTAATGTGCTTATGGCGTGCACAGTGCAATTGCATGAAACACGCCTCCAGCTGTTGAGTCCGATCCCGGGCCTCGCAACTGTGTGTGTTGATTGAATTTGTGGGGGGAAGCCAATATGTTCTTGGGGAATGAAAAGTCCATTTTAAGCATCCAAATGTCTATATATGAGATGTTTCCCATCCCCTTTCATATTTGCCATCCATTAATCTCTCAGAGCCTTTGGTCGAACTTTGCCAGGCATGGTGTGGACCAGTGCTTTTAAATGCGGGTAAATAGGGCCTTTGTGCGTACTTTTTTATAAGAATAAATATATATTTTTGTGTGGTACAACTTAGAAGGAGAAAAAAAATATAAAAAAATAGCAAGGTAAACTGCAGCAAAATCCAGGAATAAAAAATAAAGGTATTTTTTTGGTTTTGCAACATTCCTTTTTTTAATTTCTTTAAAAAAAAAAAAGAAAATATTCTTTCTGTGACATTTGACTTAGATGCAAGAATATAGATGCCAATAATGGAAAAATAGGTTGACCCTAACTCTAACCCTGTTTTCCTTGAAAATACAACAACAACAACAAAAAGTAAATTTCCTATTTTCTGCACTTTTCGAACAACAGCAGTTGGTCGATACTTTTGTCATCTATTTTCATGAGTACCGATACCTTGAAATAATCCTGGTATCAGCACCGATACGGCGACCATGTATCAGCACTTGCACATTCCTACAATGTATCCTTTGTTGAATACACGTGTCACTAGATTCTCTGAATAATTCATACAAAAAATTTAAGGGAAAGCATGAATAATTCCTGCGAATGTTGAATCGAACTGATATCAGAATCCTAATGGTGCTCTTGCAGTGGGGTGGTGTGAGAGGTATTAACAGGGTTTCTGCTGGTATTTGTATATTCTTTTTTTTTTTTTTAAATTCTGTGGCAGGATTAGCTTATTTTCTTGTCAAATTCATAGCAAATTTGTTGGAATGCTAAGCAGCTAATTGCTGAATTGTGCTCTTGTGACTACTTAGCAAAAATGACATATTCCCTTATGTTTTCAGTTTTACTATGGATGTGCACCGTCATTAGTGACGCAATTTTCCAGCGAACAGGCCAAGAAAAAAAAAATGGATCTGTTGAAAAAAATACGCCTAGATATATCACTAAGAATGTAGTTCTAAAGTTGAATCAAACAAGGATGGTGCAGTACTGACAGTACCAAAAATACTTGTCTCTGGTTAAGGGTTTCTTGGCTGAAAAATTATTTCACAAGGGGTACATCATTGAAAAAAAGATTTTGAGAAGCATGGGTTTGCGCAGTCAGTGGCAGCAAAGTCGTTCCCATGCAGCCTCATAGCAGGGTCTTTGTTCACCCTAAAAGCTTTGAGGGTCCCCGTGGCAGGGCCGCGGCCCACTGTAGTGCCCTCACAATGGGTCTTTATGTTGCCAAGTCTCCCTCCCCCTCATCGGGGGCACAGCGAGGCAAAGGGGGCATCAAAATGCCCACATCTTCTTTCTCTCTGCGACCCGCGCCATAAAGTCACTCTGAAGAGTTTATGAGTGGTGCCAAATGTCTCGGTAGGGTTCCGTTTTCTTATTCGCTCCAAGACGACTTGACACCACAAGAAAAGATCTGGGTAGCGTGTGATAACACACTAGTAAACCCATTAGCGCTGTTTTTGAAAGCCAGTGTCTTGGTAATAAAGTGAGTCATCTTAGCATAACAGGAAAAGATGCAAAACAGACATTCACCAATCTCATGTGTTTCTGATCATGAAACTAGCCGTCAAGTGCCTATGGTAGTATGCGTACTAACCCGCCGTCACATGCGAAGATGAATGGGTGGCCCGCTTGGCACATCGTCTGCTTTGCGGAAGAGAGGAGAAAACGACTCTGACAGCCACTGAGGTTGGCATAAACTGCTCATATTTTCTCAGGTCCAAGAATACGTCACATGCTATGAACTGCGGAATAGCACTTCAAGGTCAGGGAGCAAACATTTCGTAAGGTTTGTTAAATGTCATATTTGTATTAACTCACTCAATCCCAAAGTTGTAATTTTACGTGTTTTAGGAGTCCAGACATTCAAGCCTTATATATGTTAAAAAACAAACAAACAAACAGATAGAGATAGATAGATAGATAGATAGATAGATAGATAGATAGATAGATAGATAGATAGATAGATAGATAGATAGATAGATAGATAGATAGACAGACAGACAGACAGACAGACAGACAGACAGATAGATAGATAGATAGATAGATAGATAGATAGATAGATAGATCAAACTCTGTGAGAGTAAAGATAAGTACATTTGTGTTTCTAATGCATGTTTTTATAGTTCATATTAGTGTTTCAAAATAGTACAGCAGATATAAATGTTTTCCCCTCATCAATAAAACAATCTTCGTACTGATAACAAGTGGGAGTTTTTTTTTTTTTTTCACAAGTTTTGCCATTGGTGCCTGCAGTCGCTCATTGGCATCATACTTGAATTTTTATTTTTCTATGTGCTACAGTCAAACTAACCCAATTCAACATCTACTTGAAATCATTATGCCCATTACGATTCAATTGCAACTCTGCGAATGATTCCGGGATCTTACCTCTCTACCACATCATCTCCACTCCAGCACATTGCATCATCCACCACGTTCTCCCCTTCACATAACATTTCGGGGAGAGCTGAATAGAAGGACTTGTAGCGCTGCAGGTACATCAGGAAGTCCCTGAGGAGAAACTACAAGTGAGAAGGAGCAATTGCGATATGGACATCTGTGTGTATGAGAAGAACAGAAGCATCTACAATGTCCGTCCATTCATTTTCTGAAGCCATGATTTTGGAAATATAAAACAAGCAAACATAAGAGCTTATCCACAAATAGATCAGCTACTGTATGTTATAATCATTAAAAAGAAGGGATAATTTTAGTTGCTGTCAAGGACCATACGTATTCCCGCTGCTTATTCGACCCATCAATCTAGCTAACATTACTTTCTCTGCTTTCCATGGGAGAATTGAAGTTGCTATTCGAACCCGGCAGAATATATATTCCATAACTGATGTCTTTTGAAGAGCTGTTTGTCTATAGCCATGGCGTGAAATTCAGAGCAATCCAAGCAAACAAAAAAGAACAATGGAGATGAGTGATAAAAGGTTTAAATTCTCCTTCAAAGACGACTAGCAGCAATTATTTATGTCGTCTCCAAGGGGTCAATGGTAAGCTGGACATTTCATGGGGGTAACATGACCTCCCTCAACCGAGAATCCCCTGTGCGAGATGGGGTGCATTTCACAGCAACTGTCAGCGGCGAAGCCTCGTTTTTGCCCTCTGCTGGTTGCTAAGTGACCCGACAATGGGGGTAAGATTAATGTCCCTAGATTCACAAAGAGCTGGCTCCTTCCATTTCAACTTCAGACCACGAAAAGTTGAAATGAAGCCAAGTGGAGTTGGCCTTGATTGTTGACATTTAAGTATGTGTTCACGTTGAACTACATCCCTCGTTTTAGAAATGAGAAATGCGATTTCAGTGGCCGTATTGTCATCGTCCTAATCAGAATGAGCAAACAAGAATCTATTATGGTTTTAAAGCAACAGTTTAGAGCTTTCAGGACTCAGGACCCGGCGTCATATGGACAAAAGCAGTAGTGTTTTGCCTGATGGAAGACTACATTTACCTAATTGTGTCCAAACAATATCATACTTTTGTGTTTGTTGCTGGTTGTGTCAATGTGGAATTGCTAACTAGAAAACCAATGTCTACGTAATGCTATCATGTAAATTTCCGATCGCTAGCAATAGCTTTATCAGTTTGATTTGAACAGAACAAAGCGATCGTCAAATGAAAGTTGGGCTAATGTTGACACTGGAGTGTGTGTTTTATTGTATTTATTCCGGGTAGTCTGGGTCTTTCTATTTTTCTTAAGACAAAACTTTTCATTAATTCAGTTGTTTTAGCAACTTGGAAACAGGGAAGTGAGAAGTGGCGTACAGTTGTTGGCGCATTTGTAGGTTTTCATGTGGCAGGGTTCACGCCACCCTTCTCGAAGTTGCTTAGTGTCAGGAAAAGCGGTGCAGACCCTCATTCAACTCATCATTAGAGTGAGAGGGGGCCAAATTTGGACGTTTCGGCAAAAAGGTTGTGGTTGCCTTCCTTGGAACCTTTATACTGTATCTCAGGGACTACTGGGTCAAACTTCACAAATAATGTATCATTGGAAGGGGAATTTCACAAGGATTCCAAATAATCCTTGATAATGCTAACCTTTTTGATCTTGAAATTAACCTTAAATATTGATTATGTGATCTTGATAACGTTTGTATTGAATTCTCTTTCCAACGATACTTTGTATGTGAAGATTGTCTAAGTAGATCCTGAGATATAAGGTTTAAAATTAGCAGCCACGATCCCTTTGCAAAAAAAGTCCAGATTCGCCTCCCTCAACCCCTGCTCCGATCAAACGAAAATGCATGGATTTGGCATTGCGCCACCAACAATATCAACTAATTTTCATGAAAATCAAAATCAACTTGGCAAAAACCACCCAGTGATTTGGCAAGGAACCCAACCCCAACACGGAATGAGTAAACGAGCGTCTCCCAAGTTTTTAAAGACATGAACAACCCCAATGCAAATGTAAATTCCAATAAACAAGTGTGTGAGAAATTTTCCGGATGCATGCTTACCTAGAGAGCGTTCTCAGACTATGTTTATTGTTCTTGGATGGTTTCAGTGGGGGCGAGCTGGGAGTGATGGGAGTTGGAGTCCGGGTGAAATTGATGCAAGCAAGGAGGATGCAGGGGAAGTGAAAAGGTTTGGTGAGAGACAGAAAAGAGAAACAAGATCACATCATGACACCACATGGTGAGGAGGAAAAGACACCCATGCACATGCAAAAAACACAATGACATCCATAAACAATTCCCTCTCCCCACGTGAAGACCACCTTTGAATAAACTTGCTGCTGTATGATTTGTGCATTGAAAGAAGAGACTAAGGAGCTGAAATTTCACCCAGATGGTGACATTATATCAGAGTTGGAAAAGGCACAACCAATTTAGCACGAAAAGTGCCATCCCTTGGCTAAATTAGTGCGAGAAGATTGTCCGTAAAAAGAACACAGTACTGCACACGGGTTACTGTATTTTTTCAAGTACAAAGAGTTTTTTCCCCCTAAGTTTCAACCCCCATAGTAGGGGGGTTCAACGTTAGTTGCATAACTCAAAACCAGACAAATTTTCTCCACACATGTTTGAAAAACATTAATTTGTTGCGAAATACGTAAGTCGTATCATTTACAAGGCATAAATGGTATTATACTGTATACCTGGTTACCTCTAACATTGCAAATATAATTTGGTCAAGCTCCGCACAGTGCGGATTTATTCATTCACAAGCATGCCAAACTGCTAGGCGACAGTAGTTTCGCCAAATTCCATCCAATCAGAAGGAACTTCGGTCTCCTAACGTCACCAGCGTTTGTGTCTTTAGCGAGAAATACAGTGATGACGTGATTCTCCTTTTATGGTTGCTACACCCAAGTGCGGACAGAGAATTTGGCAAATCACTTTTTTGAGTTGGGTTTTTGAGACCTTTGGTTTGAATTCAAATTAAAAAAAAAAAACTGGGCACGTATAGCAGACAGGGCAAACCGGAGACATTTCTTCACTCTACTTTGTTATTCGGTTTCAGTCTGTGAGGTGTTCGGCTCCCACACGTGCTCCGGTCAGGTTTGTGGCGCTCCGGATTGTGTGACCAAGAACGAGGGTGGCACTGCCGGACTTGGCTGGCATCGGCGTCGCGATTCATGCTTTGAGGCATGGCTGCGACCGCGTGTGTCGGACAGAGTCAATGGAGGCCAGCCGCTGTTGAGATTGGGTGGTATGGCCGTCTGGGTAAACAGGAAATAGTTGGTTTGCTTCGCCGCAGTGGCCAAAGCCTGGAGCGGCAGTGCCAGCTGGGCGGCACTGGAGGTCGTGGTGGAGGATGAAAAAAGATGGCGCTGTCTTTTCAAACATTTGTGTCTAGGCTTGATAAATCGCGTGTGACATTCCAGCAAAGACAAACAATGCTTCAACTTTAGAGGGGGAAAAATAATGGATGCCTGCACTTTTAGCGATGGATGCACCATACGGACGACTCATATACCTTGAATTTTCTTTTCCTTTTTTAAAAAGGAAAAAACGCATGTGTGGCATTAAAACAATTGATGGTTCTTTTGGAATATTACGTCTTGAAATTTCTTATTAAGAGTTATTTTCTTATATCATTTTTTTTTTTCTCATAACAAGATGAAAACATGATTATGAATTATTTTTAGTTTAACTCCAAGGGAATTTTTCTTCATTAAGGAGATGATAGCAACAACAAAATCAGACCCATGTGTTTATAATTTAAGTTAAATTGCATATTCGAATCATGCTTACTGCAATTTACTGTATTGTAGTTATCGTTTTTCTGAATAAAGCCATTATAAAGATTTTAGGGGTTGTTGGGGTTCTTGCGGTGGTTTTAAAACTGCAGCTTTTGCACGGGTATAACTTTGGGAAAAATGTATTCGTTTATAACTAATTTAAGAAAATGAATCTAGGAAAAATTGCATGAATCTTGCAAAACTGGCCAGAATTTTACATTTATGAAAAAAGATTGCAAACATTTTACAGTATATAATGACCATAAATCTAAATTAATGAGAAAGTATTGCCAACATTTTACAGGACATAATGACCATAAATCTTGTCTCAAAAGAGAAAAAAATCAGTTTGCATTATTACCTATGAGATTTGTTTTACTTTTAAAGTTGTCTTGTTTTAAAATTGCAGCTTTGCATGGGTATAATTGTAGGGGGCAAAATAAATCTAATTTATGACTCACTAAAGAAATCGCCTATAAGGAAAAGTTTGCTCGAATCTTGCACTAGCCTGAATTTTGAAACTAATACGGAAATATTGCTTACATTTGACAGTCTATTAGGACCATAAATCTAAGCTCAAATGAAGAACAGATTCAGTTTGCATTATCACCTATGGGGTTTGTTTGAATTAGAGCAACGTGGAACAACTAAAGATTGCCATCAGAGGGCGAATGATTCTTGCTGTCTACTTTTTCTATTTTGATGTTCTTACTTTCTCAAATGAGCAAGCTTCCCGAGCCACTGCTCTGGCAGGGGTTTGAAAGAGGCGGCAGAAGGAAGCGGAGTTGATGAGGTCACGCTGGGGGTCGCGACCTCCGGTCCGGTAGGCTGCACGCCGCTCGGTGCCCGGGTCGTCAGGCCACACACCTTGTCTACCTGTGGGGAGCGAGAGAAAACACACAGGCGCACTTGTCAGCTTAAGAAAACATGTCCCGGCAGGGGTGGCGAAGCTTCGGCGGGTGGCTGACACCTGCTCTCTTCAGAGTACACAACTTCCAGCACTGACTGAATTTACGCAACGCTCAGTCTAAAAAGAAAAACACACTGCAAAAAGTGCCACATCCAAAACGAGAAGAAAAAAAAAACATTTCTGGTTTAAAGCAAAAGAAATCCAATGCCAATGGGGTAAAACGTTTGTTTTCCTGCTGAGAAAATCTAATTTAAAACTTTTTAAAAATGTTTTTAAGAACAATTTCAGTGTTAAAAAAAAAAAAAAACAAGAACAAAAACAGGCACATTTCCTTGTTTTAAACAAAAAAAATCTGCCAGGGGTAAGAATTTTTTTCTTGTCTCGAAAATTTAATGAGAGTTTTTTTTTTCTTTAAAGAACAATCTGAGTGCAATAAAATGTCAGAAATTGAATTTTCAAAAATTAGATTTTTTTCCCAAAAATATACACATGCAAAGCTTTCATTTTCAGCTTTTCATTTTAAAATAAGACAACCCCAAAAATCTTCCCAAAGACTTTCTGAATGGAAACAATGACTATGGTAGATTTAAGTTAACACAATTGTAATAAGTCATTTAACTTCAAATACAAAATAGAAAAACATAGGTGTCTTACTTATAGTTAAAGAAATGCTTCTGTTTAAGTCCGACCTTGTAAGTTTTTACTATCATTTTCTAAATGAAGAAATGCTGTCTTTGCCGTAAGCAGAAGATGATTCAAAATCATCTTGTTATGAGAAAAAATGTTTTGAGATAAGAAAGTTTAAGAAAATGCGACATTTAAAATCTTGAAATAAGAATTCTTAAGACTTTTTTTGCAGCACAGGCTATTTTCCCTTTTTGGACAGAAAAATAAGAATACATTTTCTATTATAACCCTTTTTTACTTTCTTAAAATTGACTTTTTGCAGTGGGGAGGAGGGAGGCGCTACAAAAGCTGACAGTAAAATGCGGAACATTCCACGAGCTCATCCTGAAGGTGGGCAATGACCTCAGGGCGCGGGCAGGACACATCAGGGTCAAGCGAATGGAGGGGAATTGTTGCTCCACACCAAAATCAATAGCATCTCATCTCCTTAAAAGCCTCCGGTGAACATTATTTAGTGCTTCTCAATTAGGCAAAGAGACAGCGTAATCTTTCTTACGCTCCTTACCAGTGACGAGCGGGCCAATGCTGACAGGGGTGATACGTTTTAGCGAAGGGAAGGACATTTAGTCTCACTGTCCCAAATAAGGATCATACGCGCGTTCATCGATTCGGTAACCGCCGACAATATCGTCGATGGTGTGGCAGTAATATAAAATAACAGGCCTGCAATAAGGGCTGGAACGAGTCCCGGAGTAATCGAATACCTCGGTTCAAAACAGAAAGAAGCCAAGCTAACCGAAACAAAAAGTCTTTAGCAATTCTTGATAACATACAGAAAATAAATCTGAACTTCCCATATAACATGTGGACATAAACGCCTCAGTAAATTTTGATCTTGAGGTAAATCCCGGCAGCGACTTGACACCAATGCTACTTTGTCCTTGGAATCACCTTCAATCGCTGGGTTAAAAAAAAACAAAAACCTTTATTACCCTAGTGACGGTGGCTCAAAAGAACATGTAAAGATCTAAATGACTCGACAGACAGTTAGCATTGCTACTGATGAATTTTGAACAAACAAGGCTTACTAAAAATCTCTACAGTGGTTTTGATGTCACTTTGTTTCATACACCAAATAAAGGACATATTTTTCTCAAGTCTCACTCTTTCTAGAGAATCGTCTAAAAAAGTCTGCCGCTTTGCAGTTTGAAGTTATGTTAAAAATAGCATTTTATTTTAATAAGCTATTATTCCAAATTGCCTTCAGAAAATGCAAAATACTTATTTCAGCAAATGGTTTGGAGCCCTAGGTCGGAGGAATAAAAGGGCACAATTGTTCATATTTTATTTACAAAGTACCATATTTTCCGCACTATAAGGCGCACCGGATTATAAGGCGCATCCTCAATTAATGACATATTTTAAAACTTTTTCAATCACAATATAGTAATACTCAAAATAATAACAATAATAACTCAAATAATAACTCTAAACTCTCAATAGCATCATAACTCAATGTCAATATGACCAACCTTGTTCAACTGTAAACACAAAAAAGAAACAGGTAAAGCTCACTTTATCAATTAATTTCCCATCTACGAATCCCAATCTCAATATCGATCCATATATAAGGCGCACCTGATTATAAGGCGCACCATCAGCTTTTTAACAAGATTAAGGCTTTTCGGTGTGCCTTATAGTGCGGAAAATATGGTAAACGTTTCGAAATGCTTTATTTTGATTCAACATAACAGTAATAAGCCTGCTTACGTGGAGGACTATATTAGATATATTATACGTTATGTATAAATTTATCACACTCATATTTATAACATTATAGCAGAGGCTAAGATTCTGAAGATTTGAACAATTTTAATTTAAACCAGGTCTCAAAACAATATAAATTAATTTGATAATCGTTTAAAAAAATAGAGTGCACTATTCAGTTTCGACCAGCAGAGCCGCTGTTCTTTCATTAATGTCCTTGTAAGAACAAATCTACATCATTTGCTTTGCAATGTTTGGACTTTAGTCTTCACTTTTGATCTCCTGGTGCTACTTTTTATTTTTACTTGTCTTTTAACCCGCTTCAGTCTTAAATCCTTTCTCTAGGCAGACGCAGGGCACGGGTAAGGTTGTTTTATTGCATTAACCTTAACCCCCGGCGGAGCCATAAACCACTCACATGTGCTGGAAGGGTTCCCAGCCACACATGCGAGTGCCACACATGTTCACGCACGCATTCCACAAACGCATGTAAATAACGCACAGCGTTGCGGCAGCCGCAAAAGCTAGAACAGAGCAACTGCCGTTCAATGTCGCCCGTGGAATCTGTGCCTTAAGCCAAACGCTTTTTGCATCTGTCGCGCTGCCCCATTGCCTCCAAATAATCGGCATATAGTGGCAACATTTTGCTCACTGGCAGGTATGTTAGCACTTAGAGCATGAGAATTAATGGTGCGACAATTAACTAATTAATCAAAAATTATTCGATATATATTTTTGATAAACCGATTCTTTGGAGAGCTTATAAGGAAATTAATTTAGTAATCTATAGAAATAGACTGATTAGCATTGAGTTGAATGAGAATAAGACATTTGCAAATATTTACATTTTCTTTGAAAAAAAATGACCAACATTTTTACCAATTTTTTGACGTTACTGACCAAACCAAAGCCAAAATTAAAAAGCTGCTAACCTGTGCAACATACAGTAGCATTCTACCTCATCAGCTAAATTGCTGAATGCAAATTCAATTTCTATTGGTTCATGGATTATTTGATGGGAGAATCGGTAAAATAATCAATTCTAAAAATATTTGAAAGCTGCATCTGCACATGGGGTCTTATTTAACATCTCACGGTAACACTGGAGTAGCTTGGTTTATGATGGTGTCGGCATATGATATTTTTATGGTTTAAAAAAAAAGAATGAAGTGGCAGAACACTGAGACAAACAACACACTTTAACCTAACAGGATGATAAATAGACAGTCGTGGATTTGTAGCCAATGTCTCGGGGACACTGTTTACATCTCGGAAGTGTTTGTGAGTTTTTGAGTACATTAACGAGACAAAAAGCAATCTTTTATCTGCCTTTTCTAATCCCTATCGTTTTTCACCTGTCACAATGCGACACTTTGCTGTTCTTAAGGGACAAAAATGTAAACATCCCGGAAAAATACGACTGTCAACGGGAGGTCATTCCCGGTTTTGTTTGAACTACCGCCTTATTTTTACAGCGAGTGCAAAGCGGCTTTGCGTCAAATGAAGCAAGAGATTGCTCAAACCAAATGCTAATTCTTTATGTGGCTCACAAAACACGCGAATTAAGAAGAGAATGCAGTGTCCATGCTGGGGGAAATAGACAAACTCCTTCTGTTCTGGGTTAACTTGACGAACACTGATACGCTCCCTAGAGTTGTCTCTCATGACTACATAATCCCGAGGACCAATCGAGCGACAGCTTGAAATACGACCAGGATAAGAACCCGATGATAAATCAATTATCGCTTGACCTGACGATGGAGTGAGAAGGAAAATCCCATGGACACGCGCCCTGGTGTTGGACCACCTGCTTGTCCTCGTTACACCTTCAAAATTTCAGCTATTTTATGGAACATTCCTCATATGATTGCTTGAGGATGGTGACTGATGAAGGGCAAGACGGATGGGAGGCAGGTTGCCAGCGAGGGAGGCCAAGGAGGAAACGTGATGCTCATACTCATACGGACAAGCATAAGGCTTTGCATATCAACCGAGTATACGTGCATTATATTAAACATGCATCGGCACTAATGTGTCGATCCCATATCTGTGTCTCTCAACTCGGGTGAAACCAGTCCTTGAGTCATTTGAGTATCTCGGCTTGTTTATTAAGCGTACGCCATGAGGAGTCAAGCTAATTGCAGCAAGTTTTAATGCTATGCATGGCAGGCTAATTTCAAAATAAACCCATCCGTCCATTTTCTGGTTAGTTTCCCAAATAACATATGGATATCAATGTTTTGGTAGATTTTCATTGTGAAAGAAATTCTGTCTGACTTGACTCATCACCAATGTCAACACAACTGCGTTGTTACGAAATCAAGTTCGATTGCTAATAGAAGATGCTTAAAAACATCAACAAAAAACTTCACTTAACTAACATAATACGGGGCCTGTTGCCAGCAAAACTGCAGCTCCAATGTTGGCGGCTAGCAGCGGTGAGCAGCACTAGATGCTAGCATCGCAAGCGGCTAGCAGCGCTCAATTGACCCACATAAGCTGGCAAGAGCCATCAGATGGTTTTTCAAAGGGAGATAATTAGACGTCAGTCAGCAAATGTGATGTTTTAGCCAACGAAAGCCACTACTGTGGTTTTGATGTCACTTCCCTTCATAATTCAAATGGGGAAATATTTGTCTGCAATGCAACAAAAAGGTTTCCAGACAGTAAAAGAAACTGATTTATAGACATCAGTGCCTTGTTAATCTTTTGTTTTGAAGTAGATCCCAGCAGTGTCGTACGTAACGCAGCCTTGACTCATCACCAAGTAATGCTAATTAAGCATATTAAAAAAAGAAAACGTAATTACGCTAATGATACATTTTGCCGGCGATTAGCAGAGGCTCAAAATTTAGCTGCTAGCAGCACTAGATGCTAGCTAGTGGCTAGCAGCAATCAACTGTCTGACAAAGCCTGGAGAGAACTGTCATACTACTCATCAAAGGCTGTCTAATAAAAGTAAAGAACTCTAATGACACCGTTGCCGTTCCTACTGATCACTTTTTAATAAAACAGGCTTACTGAAACGTGTGCTGTTTTGCCGTAGGAAAAAAAAAAGTCACTTGCCTACAATTTTTTAAGAGAGTATAATAGTCAAACAACCAATATTTTTTGTAGTAGTTATTCTTATTAAAATGTCCAACTATTCAATTGACTTTTCAGGATTTGCAAAATATTTCGCTAGCTACAGGCCAATTCTCAAGCATATCACCCGCAGGCAAAGACAAACTCAGCAAGAGATCGAGCTGGGCTAGCCTAACCCATGGCCATCCCTCCTCTGGGGGAGTATTGGCTTACAGATAGCAATGGTGGTCTTGCCTTCCTAGTTTATTTATCAAGGGATTACCCATTAAAACTGAAGGAACTTTCTCACCCCCCTCCCGCCATGGGACGCCCCGACCATCGTTCCGCCAGAAACAACTGCCCGCCCTTTTTCCGAAAGCGGGCTTTAAAAACACTAATGTTGGGATCGGCATCAATCAAGAGAGTGATTTGACGATCTTTTAGGACTTGAAAAAAGACATACATCAAGTACAGTATTTTCTTACCAATAATCATATTGTAAATTTCATCATTTCATACAGTCAAGGCCGAGTATGTTGGAACGGGAAATTAAAGTTGCAGATGGGGAAGCTCTCATATTAACAGCTTGTGACCCTGGATAAAACAATCTACCCCTTGGCTTTTGGAGTTGCATTTTGCCATTTTGGAACTTTGTCACAATGATGAATTCCCTGAAGGAAACATCAATCCTTGAGAGAACAAACCACTGCTGCTGTTTCAGTTTGCAAAATGAGTCCCAAATGTTTTTGACTTTCTTCCTCATATCACTATTACATACCATAAATTTAGGACTATAAACTGCTACTTTTTTTCTCACTCTTTGAACCCTGTGGCCTACAGTGCAGTTGTTTTTTTTTTGTTTTTTTTTAACTAGCCACCTGGGGGCAATCACTCTGCGAACAAACAAGGGGGCTCTCCACTACTAAACACACAAGCCATGTTACTGTTGTGTTGGTGCAGTGTGCTAACAGTGCAAGGGTGTCTGAGTTATTTTGACAATTTTAAGGTACTTCTCTTATTTAAGAACATGCATGAAACAACAAAAAACACAATTCATGAGCAGAGCCGGCATCGTCACACATCTACTTCTTACCACTGAGGTATTAGATTTTAAAAGACTGGATCAATCTTGATAAAAATAATAATATTAATGTTAAAAACAACAACATTACAAAATGAATGCGTTTGATTTACAGTTCTGTTGAGTAGTCTTCCTATTTCTTGGTTTTGAGAAGAAACAAGGCCCGAGTGCCCATCATCCATCATAACTGACAGAGATTATGGATTGGGATAATGTATGTCAGATGTAAAGGTTTGCTCCCAGATGAATGAACATGGACACCATGTTATTACTACTTTCTTTCCATTTGAGTAATTTACTGTATAATGTTCATGTCAAATGCACATTGTGTGGTTTGATATCTCTTGCAGAATCTTAAGAACTCGTGTCCTTTAAAATATGGGGAAATTAGGCCAGATACCATAAATACAAATTCATACCTGGTAAATTATGCCAGAATATACTTGATATAGAAACAAATTTGTCTGGCTGTAGCAAGCAGTTAAAACCCTATTTGGCCGTAACCTACCTCTTGCTGAAATGAGAGCAGGTGTTAAGTCCAGCTACACTTTCCTAAGACATTTGTTTGCTTAAAACTGTGCCAACTTCAGGCAACTATTTATTTAACTTTTCACTTAAATTTATAAAAGATTCCTTTTCTGAAGCTAGATCGTATGACATCATGAGTTTTATTTCTGGCTCGTCAGTCAGAAAATTGTGTCACAAATGACTAAGGGCATCTGTATTACAACAAAAAAAAACAGAAGGGCCAATCAATTTGCTCTTAATTTGAAAATAACAGGATACTGTTCATGTCATGGAATTAAAAAGCATCAAATTAGACTTGCAGATACATGCAGAAACCCTGTTAAAATCGCACCTACCCCAAAAAGTTGGCTTCATGTACCCCCGGTTGATAGATTGATGTTTTATTTACAGGGTTGATACCGATGCAAAGTAAGAGTTATCAAAGAGGCCCATAACCAAGAGAAAATTGGAATGGACGGAACATTGGAAAATGGAAATTACAACAAAATAAAGACGTACTATGTTTTGGAAATGAGTCACTACAACACAATTTAGTGAGAAGTTGCTTCATGTTACAATTAATTTACTCTTGATTTGAAAAGAAAAACACTACTGCCTTTTTGTTGGCATAAATACTTGAAATTAAACTTGCTGATACATGCAGAAAACCTGCCAAAATTTCATGTCCCTTCTGAAGAGAGTTCACAAACAGTACCCCATTTGAGAATCGTTGATCTAGTACATGCACACGTTTCACTGTGAGCAAGTTGTCTATTATTACGCTTGAAATGACTGAAATCAGTAACAAGGGTCTTTTACTTTGTTTATAAACGAGAGTTGACAATCACTTGAAAAGTGATACAGCTAATTAATAAGCTTAGAATTGTAAACAGAAGAAACCACAAACTAATTGTGACAGCTTTCCTTTTAGTTGCTCCCAAAAAGACTTGGACCGGTTTATATAATTTACGGTCATGACCTCACCGTCCATCATTTTCCATTTTCCCCCTAGTGTTTGATGCCATTATATTTCCATTTCTTTGCATCCAACTCATGCCGGCTTAATTTTTCTCCTAAGTGTGCACTTAGTAATCTTTGTCAATCGGTCCGTTAGTCCCCGCCTCCAGCCTCTTTGTGTTTCTGTTGTTTTTTCTCTTAAATGAGGTCATTGCTAATTAAATGAGACTCAGTCCCTAATATATCACAGGGACAAGTCCTTGAGATCTAAATCACTAAAGGGAACATTTTTCTCACTCGCTCTACTTTGAGGGTTTATGGCAAAGCAGTGAGTGACCCCACCCAACCTCACACAAACGAGGTACAAACCATGCAAAGTGCGGCAAAGGGCCAAACTCGGTTGGTAACCACGTTTGCCTCTTGATTGTTCCGCGTAACTATGGGCGTTGAGCAAGTCACATTTTCCCCGTCTTTAAGTACATAATTACGAGAATTACCGGCACAATGCGTGGAAAATATCTCGATTCCAGTGGCGCTATCCTAACAAGGTGGTCAATAGACAGAATAAGGTCAAATGAGTTCCTTGTGTCTGGGATACAGTGGAGGCTATGAAGAGGAATTGCTGCGTCCATTTGAAGCTGCCCAGTCAACCAGCAATTACCATTAAAATGCTAACACAGATGAGGTAGGCATCCGTGTAAGTGTCGCAGCTGTGGCCACAGCTGCGCAGTATTATAACTTTTAAGGCTGCCCCAACATCTGGCCCGTGGTCACCCAGGTATCTACTGCTCTTGTGGTCTTGGAGATACAGACATGGAGGCCATCGGCTATTTAAGCTGGCAAACAAAAAAACAAAAAAAACAAAAACAAAACAAAAACAAACAAACAAAAACAAAAAAAAAAATATATATATATATATATATATATATATATATATATATATATATATATATATATATATATATATATATATATATATATATATAATGACAAAAGGTCTAACTCGTAGACATTTTCCCTTTAAGTGTGCTTCAAGCCACGGCACATCTTGGAGCCACTTTTCAGGAGAAAAAAAAATCTTCAGCTCAGGCTCGGTTGTTGGCATGGATGAAAGTGTGGTAGGGTACACAAATGAAATATATATAAAAAACTTCTGTCAAGCAATTAACATTTTTTTAACTAGATGTACATTTTTTCAGAATAATTGCATTTTTCAAGGCCTTTCATGTACAAATCTCAGTAAAATTATCAAATTAAAAAAATTGGTAAAAAAGACTGTTATAATAGCTTGCTACTACTAATTTGGAGTGATACCTGATATTGGAATCTAGTCGGAACACCCCTAGTCAGAATTGCGCAGATACAAAATCAACTCCAACTCCAAAACTTGAGCCCAACATAATTCTGAGTCCTTACACTTTTTCAGCTCTTCTCCTCAAACACGGATAATGTTTTGCTGAACAAATCTTTGAATTGACTTGAGAGAATATTCATTTATGAGCCAAGACATATCTGCAAAGCTGGTATATGCTCTCCGTTTCAGCATTTTTGATTGATGGTTGACGGAGAGCAACGATGTCCTCTGGACCACCGCCGTATGTTCCGCTCCAAATGCAACAGCTCGGCATTAAATCACGTGGTTAGGAACCATAAAGAAGACATGTGGGATTTCTTTTTTGTGGTGTTGGAGGCCACTTTATGTTGTCAGCATATTACACCGGGCAGGCACAAAAAAAAAAAAGGAAGCGCAGAAAAAAAGATGTGTGAGGCTGTCTGAGTGGAGGCTGCGCCTACTGTCATTAGCTAATGGGGTGCTGACCAAGTCACTCAGTCAGCTCGAAGCTCCTACAGAATGCCAATGGTGCATACCACTTAGAAAAATAGGCTGGCGGGATATTTTCTATCAACCTCCGCTGCGGCCATTCAAGTATGCCGTCTGCGGGGATCACTCTTCGTTTCATTTCATTTGTTTGATTATTTCATTCAACAATAAAAAAAAAAATACAAATAGGATTTTTGGCCAAGTCAACATGAAATGGAGCAGTAAGAAGACTTGTTTGGACAGGCCCTTCTCCAAAATCTAAAGTGGTCCTGAAGTGCAAATCATAAAAACAAACTAAGCAATCAAAAACAAATACAGCTGCAAATCAAGAACCACAAACAAAAGGAAAAATATACGAGTAAAAATTAAAAAAACATAATAGCCAACGACACAAAAACACATTACAAAAGAGGAAAACAAACAAAAACACACAAAAGAAAATAACCTGCAAACAAAAACAAAAGCACATTACAGAATACAAAATGCAATGTGTCAAAATCAATACTAAAAATAACACAAAAAATTATCCAAAAACAACAACAAAAAACAAAAGCCCATTACAAGATGTTTGATTGATTCATATTTACTGCTGAAATTCTGAGCATTTGAAAGCTTCAAATGAAAAATCTATGTAAATGATTGATTATCTATTCATTCATTAATTTAATAATCAATAATATATATTTTTTTTTAAGAAAAATTCACTTTCATTAAAATATACTGTCATCTTTTTTGGAGTGCTGGGGGGTTTTGCACATTAAAAAAAAAAAAAAAAATCTGGTATCCACACTCAGTATCAGTATTGGTGACTACTCAAGAGTTATTGGTACCGATAAGAAAAAGTGGTATCGAAAAGCTCTAATCGTAGTAATACTGTTTATTTGAAATGCAGTTAACATTAGAAATCCGAAAGATGAAGAACAAAGGTAGTAAAAGGCCTTAAACTAGTCCACGTCTCGGAGCGCTTTTATTCTAAGCAACATGGCCCGCTTGGCAAAGCAGTTCCTTTTCTCGCTGCCATCAGTCTTCTCTCAGATGAAAGCAATCTCATTACAATAGCCACCAGCGCAAGGGCAAAAGCTGAACAGAGGAGCTAACAAATTAGCGAGTGGCTCTTTACAAGGAATCACATCCAGCTGGCCAACATTTGTCTTCAAAACCATCGCAATCATTCTGCTTTCTTGCAACACAGCAGACTGTCCCATAAAATTCTTCAAGGTTAATTGCGAGTGAGCTTGTTTACTGCAAGGGTTAAATTGTCCAACTTTAAAGAGCATATTGATGGAAACATGATGGAAATATTGTCAGTCTGGCGCTTTCTAGCGCAAGTAGACGTTTAGACCAAGAAGGTAATACCAAAAAAGCCTGAGAGGGGAAATCCCCCGTTTTCCTGCATCATCGTTGTTACTCGTTAGCATGTCTTAGTCCGACGTTTTCGTTTAACGCTGCTGCAGAGGAGCCACGCCAGAGCACTTTCCCGCAATGACTTATTTTGCGGTGGAAAAGCGACCACCCCAAACTCAGGAAAGTAAAGCCAAGTCCGGCTGTGCCAAGCAAAGTATGTACTGTGCATTGGAAAAAGGATCTTATACAACAAAAAAGGAAAAGAAAATGGCCTCAAGCTCAGCAAAATGTGAGTGGAGAAGCTAAACCAGCAAGGACCACTGAGTACTGAAGCGATAGACCGATATTGTTTTTCTCAGGACCAATACAGATTATTATTTAGTTAATTTGTTAGTTTGTATAAGCCACTACTTTTTTCTAATGCTTTGAAACCTGCGGCTTGAAGTTGTTGTTTTTTTACTCACCACCAGGGGGGCAATCCTACAGTAAACAAAGGGAGACACAAGATGACGCTTTCGAAGTATTGATTTCGAGTTTCGACTGCTATTTTAGTCATCACCAGGGAGTACTATCCAGTTTAAGCCAACAGGCATGTTACTGTTGTCTTGGCGCGGTATTCTAACAATATGAGTGTGTTGATGTTTTATCTATCTATCTATCTATCTATCTATCTATCTATCTATCTATCTATCTATCTATCAAACTAACGTGTAGGCATGTACAGTCAGATAGTTTGTAAATCCTCCTGAAACTCAGACTATTCTTTTGTGTCAACAGTCGTGTCCATTTTGTCTCAGCAAAGTGAATTACGCCGTAGCTAAACACATTCAACATCATTGAAATGGCCAGAATGTCCTCTACAGAGCACTATAGGACTTAGTGAGGTAGTTTCAATCAGTCAAAAGATATAAAGCAAAAACTAATGTCCATTATAGAAGACACAAATGACACAAATTGGCATCCGTGTATGCGGAAATGAAAATATCAGTTCGAGTCTAGTCCCTCTCTCAAAAACGATGTATTGGGACACCCCAATCATATCTGCAGCCTATTAGTAAGGTAGCTTCAATCAGCCAAAAGAACCAAAAACTAATGTCCACTACAGCGGACACAAATAAATAGACTGGCTCTCAAGAGGATATTAGAATAGGCAAGCTATTTCTTATAACAATGTGCCATTAATTTAATGAAATTTGAAAGAAAATGCTATATCGTCCTACAACACAGCCTATTCATTTTTGTCCACTATTTTGTCCCGTTTCTCTCAGCAAAGTGAAATGCATTCCAGCCAAACACATGAGACACCATTGGAAAGGCCAGAATCTCATCTACTGAGCACACTAGGACACATTAGCGTAGCTCCAATGAGTCAAAAGACAAAAAGACCAGAAACAAATGTCCGCTACGGTGGACACAAATGAATAGGCTGGCTCTCAGGAAAATGTGTTTAAAAAAAAAAAAAAAACAGTCTATGGTCCTGCCAACCTGCATAGCTATCAATAACCACCTTTCAGTCTTTGCTAGTGTTGACAAAAGGTGGGCCGCCATTTCTTCAACTGGATACCTGGACGTGGCATGGCGTGTGTACACTATCAGTCTCGTGCTCTGAGTTTTTACACTATAGTGCGGCGTCTGTGTTGCATGCAGCACATTAAGTGGGAGAGAGCGACCGCAAAATGGGTCCCAGTGGAAAAGCACACAATCGCAATAATTCATTTTACTTTGTTTAATATTCGGATTTTGCAAGAAAAAAGTAAACAAATAATGTAGCCTACGTGTTTAACTTCACATGTCAAACATATACGTTACAAAAAGTCAACAGTGGGTCAGAGCTGGTATTCCCACTTTATTGACTTTGCGTTGAGATGGTGATGATAATGTGCGTAGTGGAATAAGAAATTGGCCGTTAAGTGTGTTTGCCTGGGAGACGAGTGCACTGAGGTGTAGAGGTTAAGATGGATACGCTGACACTGGAGTTGGCCATCGGAGACTTCACGCTTTTCCTTGACGCTTCCCGGAGCTTTTATTCAAATATTTTAGAAGGACGACACGGCAAGGCAGCTTCGACGGTTCTCGGCACGTGCAGGGAAGCACTGTGGGGATGGATTCATGCTGGATGTGCAAAGTCTTTCATTTTTAGCCAACTCGAGATCATCGGTGTCAAACCTATGGCTCGAGGGCCAGATCCGGCCCGCTAAAGACATTATACGCGTTGACATCTTGTTTCTGACCAAGGGACCAAAAATGCTGATTGTCTTCACTTTTATAAATGTTGAGCCGATGCAAGCATTTTGCAAGCAACGCCTCTTTTGACATAAACACAACATTTAGGGATGTTTGATGATACTAGTTCTTTTCAGAAGGAAACCAGTGCAAGGAGTAGTCACAGATACCAACAATCGGGTTGTTCTTGTAAAACTTTTTCACTTGCGATACAATACCAAAAGTGCAGACTAGGATACTCTCCGAAAACTAATCAGAAAATGCAAAATTGCATTTCATATGCAAAATTCAAATCTGCATCTGGGACCCAGACTCTGCTGGATACAAGAACCGGAGCGGAATTGGGAATGGACCACTTGTATATAAAAGATCATATTGGAGATTTTGGACATTAATACTGTTATAGAGTATTAACTGTATAGAGATGTTTTTTTTTTTTTGATATTGGACTGATTTCCATTATCAATCTGAAATCAAGACAACCCCTAATAACTAATAATTTAATACCAACCCCACTCCCTACTCAAAAAAAAAAAAATGCCTCATGTTTGGATAAGACCCAATTTCATTTTCAAGACAGACTTTACTATTCAAGAGACAGAGAGACAGCCAACTCGTTTGTGTCCACTATATTGGACATTTGTTTTTGAACTATATCTTTTAACTCATTCAAGCTACCCTACTAAGTATTAGCTTCCACAACAGAGGACATTGTGGATTTTCTTATAATACCTCATATGCTTGGGTAAGATGCATTTACCTTTGCTGTCTTGCTGGACAAAATGGTAGACACAAATTCATAAACTGGTTCTCAGGATACGTCTCAATTTTCCTTCAAATTTAATTAAATTAATGGCTATTTCAATTATTATAATTTAGTCCCTTATTAAGATGCAACTACACGAGGAGGCGAGTATCGATACCTTGAAATAAGGACAGGTATGGGCTAGATACCTGTTCCCCAGACCTCTTATTTTAAAACCAGTTATTCATCACTTTATTGTGTTTATATAATATGAGGCGATCATTCATATGTCGTGCTTCTGGTTAATGTCCCCCTGCAGCAACAAATAATTGAGTCGAAAAAAAAAAAGAAGTAGTGATTAATTCATCACATTGATTAATTAATCGCATTGACCAGAAAAATTAAGAAAATTAACATCTGCTTAATACCACAAAATTCAGCTTCGTTCACATGTGCTCACTAGTGACTTGGGAAACAATATTTCTTTTGCAGATCTGGTTCTCGTGACGTTCCAAGATGCATGATTGTCGAATCCAAACAGAGGCGTGTCCTTTCGAGGCATAACTGGCAATGTGTACGGCAAATTCAGGAAGGAGGAGGGCCTGATGTGAGAGCGAAGAAAATGGGAGCCACCGGTGTGCGATTGGGAACACATTCTTTTCTGGCATCAATTCTCAAGGCCGTTTTCCAGATGACTGGCTCCAATTTATACGGCCTGCTTCAAACCCGTTTAATACCGCGCCTCGTTTGGGCCTGTGCTCGGCAACGCACTTGGAACCCGACTTACATGCACATCAAGAAAAAAAAAGTGCTTCTCTTCATGTAGTCGCGATGTTACTAATCCTCTGTCTACACGACTAGCAATTTTTATTCGTTATAATGTCTGTCTAGGGCTGGGCAATAAATCGAAGTAATTCGATCACTGTATTTTTTGGAAAATAAACCGCAACATATTATAAACCGCACCCACAAAAACTGAACAGAAAATCTATTTTTGTCTTCTATAAGATGAACCGGACTATAAGCCATATGTTGTAACATCAGACATTTACACAGAAAGATGGTACATGGATTTTTTTTTCTTTTTATTTTGGTTTTCGTTTACCTTTTTTTTTCAAACTGCTTTGTTGCAGCAACACACAAACTGATCATACCTGCACGTTAAGAAAAAAAAGAGTAGTGCCAAAACATTTTCAACATCAGCGACATACTAGAATTGTTAGAATACTGCACCAGCTCAACAGTAACATGTCTGATTCATTTACGAGTGGAGTGGTTGGTAAAATAGTCTTTCAAACTCAAAAAAAAAATCAAAAACTGCAGATGAGCCGCACTAAACAATAAGCCGCAGGATTCAATGCATGAGAACAAGGAAGCAGCTTCTAGTTCGAAATTTACAATGATTTGTAATCGTTAAAAACCAAAGACATAAAAATTTGCCAAATCATAAAGCGGAATGCTGGATGAGTGAAAACATGTTCACAAGAGGCACTAACTACTTCCTGTAATTGCGACATTAAAAGGCATACTTGACTCATTTGGCCAATTTTAGCAGTAAAAAGTTAATGTTAAACTCTTTTAATGCTCTTTTAGACATTGCTTTAGCCTAAAAGTTGACATCATGTATAAGGATTATACTTGTTTTCATATGTAAAAGGTGCTGCCACATGTGAAATAGAATTAATACAGAGTCCCACACAACACAGTGCATACAGAGTGGACGGATTTGTGAAATAGTAGAAGTCTTCAATCTGTAGATTTAATCATGTATTAGTTTAAACTTTGCTTTAAATGTCCTATATTTGTTGAAGCGCAAAATTGAACATAACACTTATGAGAGCTGATGTTGATTCAGTGCAAAATGATCCTAGCCAGCGTGTGCGAATCCAAGGAAAATTCTTGAACAATAGCACAATTTTCAACTTCAAAAGAACACTCTGGCTGTCTTCCATTCAGCTTTTTACACTTGTAAAAACTCACGATCCGACTACATCATGGCAATAGAAATGTGTTTAAACCTTTTTTCAATGATGTCCCTGCTGTGAAACTTTTTTTTTCAAATACCTTACCCCTTTCACCAGCATAATTTTTTGGGGGGATGATTTGTATCACTTATGACAGTTTGCATTGGTATAAAACTCAAAAGAAAAAAAAACTAAAGCAATGTTTTACTAGAGTTAATAACATAATTTAGCAATAAGATGATTTATGTTCCAATTAATTTGCTCTTAATTTGAAAAGAACAAAAATATACTGTATGCTACCGAGGCATTCACCTTCCTGTTATGGTCAGGCTCTAAAAGACCACTTTTAAAATTAAAGTACATAGTTTTATTGTACAAGTCTTTTCCTGGTTTATCCAGTATGAATATATATTGCAATGTTTTTGATTTAAAAAAAAAGAAGCAAAAATTCAGGTCAAATTGACCTGGGAATATATTTGTTTCTTTCTGAGGGGATAGAAAAGAATCACAATTTAGCTGTAAGAAGTATTGGACACACACATGATGCGTTTGGATTATTATACATGACCTCGGGTCAAATTGACCCAGAATGCTATTACTATGGGATTCCAATCCAAAATGAGTTTTTGACACTTTTGGATTAGTACACACACCTCTGGGTCATACTGATCCAGAAAAAAAAATCATTGCTGTTGATTTGCATTATACACTTTTTAGAAACATTTGGATGTCTAAATATGCCCCCAGGTCAAAGTGACACAAGGTCAATATTTCCGTTTCTTGCAAACAACCATAACATTCAACCTCTACAGTTGCACTCTAGCTTGTAAATGTTCATGCAGTCTGCTCAATAAAAAGAAAAGTTCGAAAATGTAATCCGGGCATTATTTTACATTATAAAATGTTGCCGAAATATAGTTTTGTCTTATGTCTCATGGGATTTATGTCTTGTCTAATCCCCTAGTAAACAGATGTATATACATTTTAATAACTCCGGAACTGGTTAAATGTTACTTCTCAATCTTGTCAGAGATCGGGATTTCGGTCCTGAAACGATATATCGTTCAGCCCTGTTTCGCATACCCCCATTTGAGAATTGCTTCTGGCATAAAGTATTTGAGACGCATGAGCCAAACAAATCCCACTCCACTCTGTTCCATTAAGGCTAAGAGTCATTTCAGCAATCCCCCAAGCTAACAACTGCAATTTTCGCCTTCTCGCCGCCTTGCAAGTTTGGAAAATCTCCCCCTAACCTCAACTCTGTCTGCCGTTCTTTGGAGCAGCCTTTGCTTTTTTTTTTTCAGTATAAACAATATTTTTCTGTGAATAATTTGAACTCTGTACAAGTATTAATGCAGTGTGCGGCGCTCTTTGTTGCGTCGGTGGAAAAAGATGGCTCACAAGCCACAAGTAGCCTTCAATCCGCTTCCAATCAATACACGAAGCGTGGCCAAAGTACACGAGTAAAACAAAGAGCTTGCGGATCTGTGTGTGTGTGTGTGTGTGTGTGTGTGTGTGTGTGTGTGGAGTGTACTCACCGTGGCCGTGATGAGAGGACCGTGAAGCTGCGCATAAAGCAAGGCCTCGTTCACCTGGCCCCGTACTCCCAGCAAGGCGAGTTCCAAACCGTGGTGGCTCACCATGGCGTGGGTTAACTGTTCCAACAAGTTGGTATACCTCCTCCAAGGCTGATCCAGCTCAGAAATGCTGGCCAAGCAGCCACGCATAACATTAAGGCAGTAACCCACGCAGGGCTTGATGAGCGTCAGGCCTCTGCAATGCGAGCAGTAGATCATCTTCACCAGGCCCTTGACGCAGTCTTTGGTCAAGCCCACGTGTTCGGTGGCGTTCAGCACCTCCAGACCTTCCTCCAGGAACAGGCCCAAATGGCGGCCCACCGCCATGGCCTCGGAAAGCTCCTTGGCCATGACGGCCGGATGCGGCCCGAAAGGGTTGACGTCTTGTCTGATCATACGAAGGCAGTCCGTCATTTCCGTGTCGGCCGTCGCGCCGCCGGCGATGCCCGGATTGATGAGTCGTGTGTACACCAGCGGAAAGAGCTGATTAAAAAAACGGTGGACCGTCGTATCCACTGAGACGTTGGCCCCGCGGAGATGGAGGGAGAGCGAGGAGAAGAGTTCGTTAACGTGGGGTAAAGCTTGGCGAGAAAGTGGGGTGTAGGTTCCTTCTAGCAGAGAACTCAGGTGTCCTTGGGAGAAGGACAACAGGTACTGGAACATGTCTACAAAAGAGAGCAGGGAAAATTTTGAGAATTGATCGACACAAAAACCTCAGCTGGGCTCATATGTGGCGTTATTTAGCATTGTGGAACCAGCGCTGACTTTCCTTTTAAGTCATTCACTGCCATTGACGTATCCACCTGAGACCATTCATTTGTGTCCACTTTTGTGTCTATTTTGTCAATGACCAGGATGTCCTCTAATGAGCACAACAGGACTAATGAGTCAATAAAGACCGCAAACAAATTCATGTCACATAAGCCACGTGTTGTTTGTTTGTTTCAGTTGTTTTTGAAAGTACAAATTTAGATAAAAGATGCCCATTTTAGGATTTCTACAAAAACAAACTCAGGAAAAGAACTTCCTTCAGATCTCGACTTTGATTTTCCCACCAAATAATTAAAATAAATAAAATTTAAAAAACTAAAAAAAAAATAAATAAAAATATTAAAATTAAAAAAAAAAAAAATTAAAAAAAAATAAAATAATATATATATATATATATATATATATATATATATATATATATATATATATATATATATATATATATATATATATGAGACACACATATATATGGCTGGCTTTCAAGAGGGCATGAGTTGATAAAACATTTTAACAGCGCTGGTAGTGAACAGGTTTTTTTTTGTTTTTATTATGTCATTTCCCCAACGTTTAGTTAACACTTGAAGTCGTTTCATTTCAGATTCGACCACAAGCACAAGCCTAACAATGAGGGTTGACCCAATGGCAGTCATTTTCTAAAATCGAGGGCAGGGTATTTGTTCATCAATAAACAAGCTGTCCCCAATTAACTTCTCCTCAGGCTGAAATGACAAGCCCTTACACACACTTCAACAATACAGCCATTCATTTCTGTCTCTACTGTATTTCCCAATGGGTGAATGAAGGCTGCAGACCAATCAACAATGCCAGCACAAAGTCCAATTAAATGTTTCTTTTTAGCCCCAATTAATCACACATGACAGAAGTATGGAGCTCACATTTTTGACAGAAAAAGTAGTATGTATTTGCAATTTGAATATACTTTCCTTAGAAAGTTGAAGTTTGAACGTACTCTCACATATGATCAAACATATTTAAGTATGTTTGAAAATTTTACTACATTCCAATGTATTTTTATTACTACGTTCAAAAATACGTTGAAGTATGTTCAAATGTACATTCAACTACGTTTGACCATACATGCAAATATGCCCGATTCTTCTTCTAGGCTAAATGCTAAAAACATAACATTTGTTACCATAATGCCATATTTGCAAGTACATTCATTTTGCCAAAGCCAGCAGTTGGTAAAATGAGGGAAATGAATTTCTTCCCAACTAATGGTGACACAAAATATTTTGGGTGGTTTATAGAATCCAAGCTGCAGCAACCATCCATATATAAACGAGCCCTAAAAATTACCCCGATTCCCTTTGAACTTGTTTATAACACGGTACCCCAATTTGCTGGCATCTTTCATTATCAGAATAAAGATTAAATATATATGAATAAAGCCGAAAAGGTATTAAATGCATCTTAAAAACTATGCTAATATTCATACCAATAATCAAGGTGTTTCATAGTATTATTTGACTTATATATCACTGGTAGTGAATGACAATAATTGAAGGGTTTTTTTTTTTTTTTAAGTACTGTATCTAACTTTTTATGTTCTATACTTGTCCACATACATGCTCATGTAGCTTAACTGTATGTCTAAAAGTGGTTGTGTGTGCTACATGCTACACTTCTGGGATATGATGTCAACTTAAAAGCATGCCTGGACATAAAGGAAGAGCAACAACTGTCGTACCCCCTTGGACCCCCTGCTGTGTGTTGATAAAGATTTGCGTAACTTTACATTCTTATCGATCTTTTCTCATAAGCAAAATATTGTGATAATTGTGTAATAATAAATGGGCAAGCTTTTTGTGCATGTGTGTGTGCCCTTAGTTTTTCCTACATAGTGGGGGCAAATCCTAGGTTTTACTGTCTTTGTGAGGACCTCTTGGACTTGCGGGGGCCAATTTGGTGTACTCCACAATTCAGACCTCTTTTTGAGGGTCAAGAGTGCGGGAATCAGTTGTGATGGTGAAGGTTAATGTTAAGGAATGAATTATGTCAAAGGTGGGTCCCCACTATGACAGAATAACCCATGATAGAAATGCGTGTGTGTCAGGGAGCAGACAGAAAGATAACAACGGTCAATCTGAACAGCTGCACTAATATGTCTGCCACATGGGGAGTCCCGGCTGGCCAGTAAAGGGCACGTGTAGCACTCAACAAAATACAACTGTCATTATCAGCAGCTACTGCATTAACATTTGGAATTGTGCTATCACAATTTTTCAGGTGAATATTCAGCATGGGATTTGATCTCGTGAGGTTAAAACGTTACGAGATTTCTCGTCCCTGCGCAGCACGATGTCTCTTTTTCTAATCTTCTTGCATTGTTTTGCCATTAGTGCAAAGCAATACACAGCAGAATTCACTGCATAAGAGTAAAAAAACGCCACCAAATGTGGTGAAAAGTCCAGTTAACCCTTCAAAAAAACCAAAAAAAACCTTACCAAACCAAATAATATATGGACACAAACGCTTTGGAAGGCTTTTGAAGTTCTTCGCAGAAACATGAGACAATGATGGTGACAACCCTCCTGCATGAACAGTTCCTGCCTCCCAGAGTGAGCAACAAGTTGTGATTCCTGGTGTAATCAACAAAAATCACATTCAATCATCAATTCCGGGCACTAAAATATGTAAAATAATGCCAATCACTGTAGCTAGCACAAGCATTTTGTAAAACTAGCTCATCTGCAAAACGAGCCTCTGACAAAAGAGTCTCTCCTGTTTAGGTTTACATTTGCATGCTAGTTTGTTCATCATTTTTTTCACTAAAATGTTAACAAAACAAAAAAAAACAAAAAATCATTTAGTGCACTATTTTATATTATGAACGTTGGCAAAATGTCATCTCGTCTCATGGACGCAATCTTGTGAGACATCTCGTCTTGTGGGATTTGTGTCTCATCCCATCCAAGCTGAATATACCGGTAATTGCAAATTCCTGTATGATTCACCAAAAAGCTGAAAACGTGTTTTGTTGTGATAGGTCTGTGTGCTTTTCAATGATTATTTTGGCGTGCTGCCTAGTCGGACATTCTTGAGCTCAAGCAAGTGTATAAATTACAACTTGGGCGGTATGATTTGACCTCTTTACATTTGAGTAGATAGCAGACGTTTGTTTTAAAATTGCCAACATTAGTGACAGCTGCCATGGACTGAACCAACACTGGCTGAATGCTCATCGGTTTTCGATCCCATGCAAAATTGGCATATGCTCAAGTTATGGGTCACATCTGTCGTCCCACGCCCAAACACTACTTCACTCTTTCCCCCCATTCATGGATTAGTTAGTAAATACAAATGGCCTCACGCTGTTTAAAAAAAATAGGAGAAAAAACATAAATGTTCAACGGAATTTAATTTGACGTCATTCTATGGACTGTTTTTTTTTTGTTTTTTTTCCTGGCCAACGGTGCTGCACTGCCAGCATCCCTGCATTACCCAATGAAATGAAAGCATGAAATCCAGAGTAAAAGTGGAACAATGAAGGTCTATGTTTGGACTTTGTTAGTGCCCCCACCTTCTCACGGGCCACCCCTTCAATTGGTCTACAGTGCAGGACAAATGGGAAAGACTTGCAAACACAATTTGTCTCTTGAATAAATACCATTAAGTTTTGCATAAAGCTGTCACGATCAGACTAGTCAGATTTTTATCATTTAAATCTTGCATCCGGAAAAAGCTGTAAGAGAGCCGTAAAGAATCAGGCTTTTGACTTTTTATGGGTCCTGATGGGATATTCTCAAGGTGAGCAGTAGTTGCAGTAGTTGGTCTGTCTGTCAGAATCTGGCTTGGGTCCAGAGCACAACAACAAAAAATGTGACTGAAAAAATGTCACATGAGCATTCATAGGTTTGATTTATTTCAACAAAAATCCTGGGCAAACTATTCAGACAAAAATGATGGACAATTGCACTGTAAAATGACTATTCTATCTCACAGGGGGTGTGACAATGACAAAAGTTTGAAAAGCACCGCCAAAGTTTCTGCCGTATTTTCTTCTACTCGTACTTTCTTCTTTCCTTTGTGTTTTCCGGTGGTCTGACTTTCTCGTGGCACCACACTGTCTCTAACAGGTCAGTCGTGCTTTTACGACAGACATCTGGTTTGAGAAAAGGCTTGCGGTTTTTGGTGGAGATATCGGTATTTATTCAACAGTAGTTTTGACCAGGCAAATCATTACTTGAGCGATGATATACAATATGACGGCGTTGAACTTTTAACTTTACATATAATAACACCGTTCGAACCAACAAAATAATTGTCAATATGATTAGTTGTTAAAAGAATCATTAGTTGTAGCCTTTGTCCATCGTGGAGGGTTCACTAAATGACGTAGAAATGCATTTTTTTGAAAAGTAGACTAATTGTCTATTTCACACTATGAAGGCAAACTTCATTTTTTTTTCAATTAAATCAATGTTGATATTGATGCGTTGGCAAGTTAGCATCTCAGCACATTTAGCTCCACAACCACAGAGCTAGATAACTAATTAAATAACTGATTAAATAGCAAACAAATATTATCCTAAGCAATGATTTTGATTGTCACTATTTTTTTTCAATTCCATATATTTCTTCTTAAGACTCTCTGTGTATGAATGTTTTGACAAGAAGGATCCGTAGTTGAATATTTAAACTGCTCTGTTAGCATTTCATATAAGCCTAGTAAGCTAACTGCTAGCTGCCAAGTGGCTAGCTGCCATATGCTTGTCAGATGTGATCAAAAGCTAGAGTGTTTTACGCATGTGTAATGTTTCAATGTTTACATTAGTGGTAAATGCAATAAAAAAGCAATAATATAGCTGTTATTTTTCATTTAGCCTTACTTTTATTTTGTTTGGCCTTTAAAGAGATTCAGACTGAAACCAAAATGTTCAGTCCGGCATAAGGATGCAGTGTTTCAGAGAGTTTGGTTTTCTGCTTCCAAGTTTCTCAGTAAAAGCTTTGATAACACATGGAGATAGTTCTATCTTTGGAAACACTTTCATTTAAAACAGACATTGAAATTAAGACTTGCATCGCATGCATCTTGCTGCCCAAAGATGAACAATGAGGAATGGGGAAGGCATCATTTATTAGTTAAGGATTTATTATTTTAACCTTAAGTGCAGTTTCCACAAATAAACAAATCATATCCACATAGTTTGGAACTGAATTTCTGTTATCTCCTCACATGAGAAGCATTTTTTAAGGACGTCCCAATCACATTTATTTCTGAACTCGCTTTCGAGTCTGCCGATACGAAGTCCTGATTCGATACCTCAGTAATATATTGAAGGGCCTGTATCATGTATCATCCTGTATCTGGAATAGCCACGCGTCATAGGTTTTTAGATTATCATTTTAACCCCCCGTAGATCGCGGGAGATTGGCTGCTGGAAATGTCGATCTCGGGGCAAAAAAGTTTGGGCACTCCTGCTGTAGACTGTGAAATAGTCCGTTCTCTTCAGGGAATGCTATTCTTTACACAGTATAATCAGGTCGTGCGAGGCCTATGTGAGCGTCTGGTGCCGCATGTCTGCGCTGGGTTTTGGCAAGCGCACTGAAGCCGTGGCTCCCTCGCGCTCCAACAATACTGCTCAGTTCAACTCACACATGCTTACACTCATCTTTCACAATAGCGAAATGCCTCCCAAGTCAGAGACCACTGTGTTGCAAAGCGTGGTAACACGAGACTTCTGGCTTGAATCAGACTTCTGCCTTTTCTTACTTTGATATTATGGAGACAGGCTCCCCATAATGACAGTTTAGCAGTGCCATGCAGAATGTCAAAGGGAAGTAGTTTTTTACGTTGCCGACTTGCCTGATGAACGTGTTCCAAAGCCATAAACTCTCGTTTGGATTATCCTGGACCGTAAATACCCCGAGCTGGTATTTTTTGGCCCTTTTTTTCAATTTGAAAGAACATACGCTCCTCTGCATACGAACGAGTTAGGTGCTTGATGGCCGTTTGTTCGCTGAATTTGTTCATAAATTGAAAAACAGAATTTCAATCAGAAAGAAAACAAAATAACAACAACAACAAACACTGGCTGGAAAAGATGATCAATTTAACCATTGTCACTATGCCATGCTTCCAAAAGGAACTTCAAAATAAAAGCAGACGTAGGATGTTTGCGTCATACACTTTTTGTTATGATACAGATTATTTTGAAGCAATGAGTGGCCTCTCATGACATTTCCCGTCTAAACTATAATGTCGCCTCCCCGTGTACTTCTGGCCCATCCCTATTAGTTACCGCCCAGTAAATGTGTCAATCCTGCCTTGGTCATTTTAGTCTTTGGTTAGCAATATCACTGTAAAAGAACTGAGCTTTATTGGGCAAACCTGCACTATACGATCAGCGGGGAAAAGACGTACTCGGCCAAAGGTTTGTTTACCATGTGTCACAGAAAATGCACTAAATACAAAATTACAGAAAACTCTGTTGTTATCTCACAATGTTTGTAAGTCAAATGTACGTATATGTCAAGAAAAGTTTGAGTGTCTTCCTAATAAGAGAATGTGACATTAAGGATGCTCACCCGCATGCTGTGTGTGAGGTAAAAGCTGGCTCTGCGGTCCAGAATCGAGCCTTCAAAGCAGCCTGATTTTGTGGGTTTCTTGTGTTTTGTTCTCACTTAGTTTCCTGGTACAGTAAAGTACAGAGAAAGCCACAGCAATTGTTTGATTTATCACAGTTGAGACGCTGAGTCAGTATGTGCGTGGGAGAGCCCATGATAAAGAACAGAGAAAAGCTGAAAATGATTTATCAACAGATCCGGTGTTTCCTTTCTATGAGGATTTGATTTGGAAAGGTGGACTTTTGTCAGGTCCATATACGAAGCGCGTAGGAAGAAACAGAAGCAGGGAGATGGGGATGTGCTCCAACCTCAGCGGCCAAAATAATTCAGATGGCTTTTCAAAATGTGTCCTCCAGTGCTCCTCTACAAAATTGGTTTTGAAATGGGGATTCGAATACCACTGAAAACTACATTCTAAATATCGGTTATTGACCCCCTTGACAACTAATACTAGACTATACTAGTACTGTAACGTACAGAACATTCTCCTTTTCAATGGATGGAAATTAAGAGCAAATTTATTGACGCTTGAAGCATCTTATTGCTAAATCATTTTGTCGAGACTTTTTGATCAAACTTAGCATGCTTTTAATACTGAAGATAGATGAAAAATATATTTCAAATCACAGCTTTGCAGTAATCAAACTTCCTGTAGAAAATTCATCATTATTTGTGTTCACTTTTGTGGAGTCTATTTATTTTGATGGACAGAATTGTCTCTTGCACCGAATGATTATAAAGGGGAGTCAATGACATGGTGGAACAGACCCCTGCACATCAGTGCAACAAATTTTGGCCAAATCACACTAATACAAGAGGAGAAAGGGGTAATTTCTAACATGCTAACTTCATGCTAACACTTCTATAATTGTGTGTAACATGAGTGTGCGGTTTTATCAGGCGGTACCGATTCCTTGAGGCTGTGGAGCCTTGTGGCCTGGCTTGAAGGCAAGCAGACAGACCTCACACTGGTACCCGCGCCGAAGAGCGGAAAGACCTCAAACTGAACTGAAACCACACTTTTACAAACTATCTGTGATTAGACCTGAGCTGATCTGTTTTGAATGATATGCTGATTTATTGCTTTACGAGCTCGAAGCCACAGACGAGCTCCGCGATGAGCAATAATTGTCAGTGTGACATTAGTAGTACTCTAGAGGAACGGTTCTCTTTCAATCATGCACGCCATGTGAAATATTTTTTTCAGCCAAGTACCTCCTAACCAGTTCAAAACAACAACAATCTGGTCTCAATCGGGCCATAATATACACTGTTTTTTTGCAACCCCCCCCAGGAAAAAGAAAACCTGTTGCCACACCCCCACTCATTGTGCCGACTTTAAATAAGATTATAATCCTTAACAAAATTGTATTAGTGCTCTTAAAACTATATCCTTTTAGAAGAAATATAAAACAACATTCAACAACTGTTTACTTTTTTATAGTATTTATACAGGTTACAGGTTAGTCTAAAACTGAAAAAAAATGTCCATCAAAGTTCCTGAAATAATTTTTTTTAAAAAAAAGGTCAATCCTTATTTTATTGCAATTACACTTGAAATGGCAAAAACAAAGCCCCCCCCCCCCCCAACCCCCCCACTCAATTTGACAAGGACTGCTTTATTGCGAGGCCACGTTTTCAGCACTCTTCCTGCATTTTTAAATAAAATCTAAAACTGCGATCCTTGTGTACAGGACTCCACGTGTGTGGCAATGTGATAATGAGGTAGGAGACACTGACCTAATGCCGTGGAGCTGTGCGCCATTCCAGTCTTGGCGAACAGCCGCCATTGGTCAACGCCTCGCATCTTCTCAGGAAAAAGCATTTTAATCCCGTCGCCGGCTTTGGTTTCAGACAGGTCACCACACACATATGCGACATAGTGACATGTGTGTGGATTACATAGGCCTGTTTTAATTAGTAAAGATACTGTACAGAGAAAATTCTCTCGCCCACCACCGCACCGTCTTGGGTTTCAACTGAGTGCTGCAATGTCATACAATCTCGGACGGCCTGTAACCTTACAGCAAAGCATTTAATGGTAATAAACTATTAATAAGACAAAGAATCAATCTGTTGATTCATCATCTTGTGCAGCCAAGCACAACGTCTACAGTCTAAAGCAGGAGCATGACTCATTCGCTCGACGTCAGTGGTAGATTAGTTGTCCATGTATGTGTAACCTGGAAAAGGTGCAGCCCAACTCAGTCCTTTGAAATTTCTTTTTTTTTGTTTTCCCCCAACAACAGCTATTGACTTTTTGCTTTTTGAATAGCCTCTTCGAAGAGTTGATTATTCCAATAAAAATAAATTAATATATATTTTTGTTTTGTTCAAGAATGAATACAGAACATAATAAAAAGCACTTCCATGTAATACATTCATTTTTGTATTTTTAGATATTTAGATATTTTCACTCAAATTTAAAATGTATAGCAGAATATTTTATTCTAGGTATATCAGTGAGACTTTGTTATTTCCCCGTTTGGTTTATTAACTGAAGTGACGTCAGAGTAGCAATTTTTGGGGGCTAAAATAGCACATTAGAAAAAGCCAGATTTGTTCAAATGTGATGAGTAGGGACTAAATCATTAACGCCTAATAAATTGCCTTAACCGTATTGTTAAGTAATTGGATGGCTCTCGCCAGCCTTTATTTGGGAAAGTTGAGTGCTGCTAGCAGCTAACGTTGGAGCTACCATCAATTTATGACAACAGGTGCCTTTTAATAAAATGTCAGCATCAATAAGTCTATTTTAAGCATTCTTAATTTGCATAATTAATTGGGTATTCAACTTGATTTAAGGACAACGTAGTGTTGCTGGCGTCAATAGTGGGTCAAGTCAGCCATTAGGACGCAATTTGCTGTTGAGCTCTACTTCAAAATAAAAAGTAAACCAAGGTACTGATGTACATATATTATTTGTAAAACTAAGGTTTATTTTGAAGTTGGCACTCCCATGTATTTATTATCATGGACACATGGACACTTGTTGCGGTTAGCTTGACTTCTCCCTGTCACTATACGCTAAATAAACAGTTACACAAACTACTGAGCTACTCTAATTACTAGAGGAAATATTTCCCCCCCAGAATTCCAACATATTTCTATTCACTTGCGATGTTTCATTAAGACAGGAAGCGAAACTAGTTGAAAGCTGACCCAAGGAGCAAGTAGTAATAAACTCATATCTCCTCATCGGTATCATTGTAATGAAATAAGGAGCGTAGTGACATCAAAACCCGCAGAGATAAACAATTCCACAAATGCCAGCGCATATTCACAGTACGCTTGCTGTAATGCGAACGGGGAAGAGGGACGAAGGTGCGGATTCAGGGGAGGATCATTGCTATCCGCCCTGGCCAGAGAGCGGAAACATGATCGAAGGCCGGCCAACCAGCAGACGAGAGAAGGACATGGCCAGGGGAGACGGTGGAGGGGGGGCGCTGGGAGGTATGTTCAAATTCCTAATAGCATGAAGGGGTTATATTCTCAAGGCCAGCATGGGGGCAGCCTGTTGACAGACTGATAGACAGCGCCCCTGGTCTGAAGCATTAGGAAGGCCGGGGGTCTACAGGAACCCTTCATTTCTATGTCTTTTTATTGGTGTATAAATCACGGGGACGCTTCTGATACGATACAGTGCTAAGGGGCAACGCGTGTCACACGTGACGGCCATTGCATTGCCCCCCACAATAAGGAGTTTTGGGGGGCCCTTGTGAGGAGGAGCGGTCAAGAAATCGGATAGATGGATTTTTTTCCAGTACACAGATTTAACATGATTTTTAACAAGGGTAAAATGAAGAAAAATGATTCCTCAATTTAGCTAAAATTCAAAACTTTAAATAGTACTCCAACAGTAACATTGCAGTACCATAATTTAACAATAGTATAAACTATAAAGAAGGATAATGGCAGCTCAGTTTAAGTAGTGTAAACTCAAAACTGTTAATCTTACAGTATTAAACCTAGTGACAATTTTGGGGTCATTGTCTTCACCATTCTCTCAGTATTTTAGCCAAGGGATGGCACACACCTGCTAGTGCGATAACTAAGTGGGTGTGCCATGTTTAACTTTGACATGTTGTCACCATCTGGGTGACTACTGTCTTCTTTCAATGCTTTCTCTTTGATGTGAAATGAAAGCTCAAAAGACTAGACTAAATACCGCGCAAAAAAGCAATATCGAACTTCGTGTGGCCCGACACATCAAGTTTTGTTGTCTAGAGGTAAAATACATAACGCCCTTGCCTCTAATATATGTAGCAGGCATAGATAGACAAACAAGATCTAAACAAATAATTGCGCGACCAAATAAGTTCACCAGATTTCTTGCCTAATAACGCATGCAAAAGCACTCAATAGCAACAGTTGACATGGAGTCATTGAAGTAACATTCAAAAAATTTAGTAGCAATCAAGCTCAAAAGGTCACCAGTCGTCTCTCTCTGGCGTCAGGAGCTCGGGGACATAAAGCAAGCAAAGGTCATCAGTTGTCTCTCGTGGGCGCCAGGAGCTTCAGGACATAAAGCAAGACAACAAAAGATCTGGATTTCAAGACGATATATGTGAAGGACCAATTTGTTGTCGTCAAGACCAAACCAACCGAGACCAAGAAATTAATTGAGACTGCAGAGTATCGAGACCAAGACAAAAACCCAGACTTTTGGCGCTGGGAATTAGGAGAAGATTACGAATGCATATATTAAATTGGAAAAACAAACAAAAACAAAGGAAAATCCCAAGCATTTTTTTTCATTACGTTGGCAACTAAAGCAAATTCTGCTGTTTTTTTTTTTTGTTTTGTTTTTTAAATAGTACAATGAAACAAATCTTAAACAAATCTAAAACAAAAATGAATGGGCTTACACATAAAGTTTGCTTTAAACAGTTACAGAAAAAAAAATCCTTGTAAATCCTTGTTTTCTTACTCTGTCATTTCTTTTCAAATCTGTATTAGAATTATGTTTTTTTTGAAATCTACTGTATTATTGTCATTGTTATAAAATCATTAGAATGATTTTTGGCGTTGTCTTGTTTTAAAATCACAGCTTTACAGGGGTATAATTTTGAGATAAATGTAGGTTGAATTAAAAAATGCATCTCGCAAAAGTTTGCTTCAATCTTGTAAAACTAGCCTGAATTTTTAAATTAATGAAGAAAGAAAACATTGTTTGCATTTGACAGTTTATTAGCGGCATTTGCTTCAATCTAGGCTCAAAAAAGGAAAATATGCTCATTTTCTTATACATTTTGAAAAAAATATTGAAAAGATTTTCTAATTGTCCTTAAAAAAAATATTCATAAAACCACTAGAAAAAAAGTGGGAAAAAAGTCTAAAATTAAGTTTTCTAGGTAAGATAAAAGCTGCTACCCAATTGGCTTTTTTTTTTCTTAAAAAAAATAACATTTGCCTTATGATTTAATTATCTTTTTTTTATTGTTTTCTGGCAGACACTTTTTGCAGTGTACATGCATGCTTTCAGTTGAGCTTTGAATAAATTTAGAGCTCTAAACTGGAGACAAAAGACAAAACATGCATCCAAGACTTACAATTTTGACAGATTCATGACATTAGATTCCATGCAAAATCAAAACAGCTGCCAGCGGTTTATCATTCGACCAAGTGAGTCATTGCAGCACGAATCCAATCGACGTGCGGCGTTTTCTCCAAACACCAAAGGAAACGATTGATGAACGTGTTGCGATAAACAGACGGTTGTTAAGGCAAAATTTGCCTCCAGATACACCGGGGCAGTGGGGGAAAAATCCTGACCGGCAAAGGATTAACACAAAACAGACGGGCAAATGGACCAGTGTGAAAGGAATTCAAGATGAAAGGGGATAATGAGGAATGTTTTCAATGTTCTAAGCAGGTGTGGCTCCTCTTTTCATTTTTCAAATTCATCTGTCACTAAAGGTCAATTAAGGGTTGCTTGGCAGCGAAAAAGAATAAAAGAAAACTCAATTCATAGTTTCTATTATCTGAAACTATGTACCGTACTTTTTTTTTTTTTGGGGGGGGGGGGGGGGGGGGGTTCCTCTTCTAAACTAAATATTACACATTTCTGGAGAAATTGCATGCGAAGACTGAAATGCAGGAGAAAAAATATTGAAACGTGGCGTGATTTTTCGCACTATGGACTGATATTGAAAGATATAGAACAAAGTAAAACACTGAATGTAATAAATGTTTTTACTTTGTTGCGTGTCTTTGGGAATGAATGTGGATCTTTAAGAGTGGAGAAATTTTGGCATGTTGAAAATCACATTTAGAATTTGAATTTTAGCCAAGGGTTACCTGGAAGTGTTAGTGCCATTTCAAACTTTGACATTTTGTCACCATTGCTTCCCTTTGATGTAAAATAAGTTTCATTGTCCAAAATACTGCACAAGGGTTCATTTAGGAAAAAATGAATATAAATGAATGAATATTTATAATTTTAGTGAGAGAAATACTAGCCAACTTGGCTCGAATTTTAGCAAAATGTTGAAATTGGAATGATGCGAATCGGATGAGATATGTGGAGGGAGATGCACGACACACAGGCGTGATGAATAAAAAATAGGAATAACATGAAGACTTTCGGGCTTGTCGCAATTAAATACGATAAATACAATTAGGAGCCATTTTGTTCAATTGAGCTCACTCATGCCTGACACTACGCTCATAAGGCGCCAATCTAAATGTTGTTTTCCCCTCGAATCCGCTTCTCTGAACAATTGCGCTTCCTCCTTTGGAACACAACGGAGGAACGACTGGAGGATGAGTGAATAAAGGCCACCGCGGGGACTCCTTAATGGTGTGCAAGGAGACGCCGAGGCGAGGAGGAAGACAGGGTGGGAGCAGAAAAGCCTCCGACATGGCCTGTAAAATGCAAAGCGAGTAGACTTGAATGGGCGGCTGAGTGACCGAGTGAGCCGGCAGGGACCAAATGGATGGAAATGGGCCAACTTTGGACTGAGAAGACAGCATGAGTTGCGACACAGATACGAGCTCCTCATTCCCTTCCGCTTGCCAGAACTCATTGGATTCTCCTACCGAGACCTCCATTTGTTCAAGTCCAACATCAGTTCTCACAGGTTTTTGGCTTCTTTCACACACGCGGATAATGTCGGAGCATTCCAAGCAGAAGGGAACCATTATGTAGTCACACAAGCAAAAACTACTGCATATCTCAGAGCTTAACAAATGAGCCTCCTCCTTCTGTGTCAGACGGAGGGGGGGGATCTGGACAGACAGACCAGCGGAGATCCGGTCACGTCCAACTCTTTTGACCCCGATCGAAGACCAATAAACACCCAGGGCTTCAAACGAGTGGTCTTGATGTGATAATTGTAGGATCCTCAAAGCTTTCTTCATGTCAGGTTGTAGCTATCAATTATTTTTGGTTTGGGGATTAGTTTTGAGTTTTGGACAGAAATGTCCTTTTGTGAATTTTTACGCAAACAACATCCTTAAGGTCTCCACTTTCATTTCCCAATGGCCATTCAAATTGTAATCGGAGCGTAGGAAAATAAGGGATAGGTAGATGATGCGGACGTTTCAAGGGACACTGTGTAAAACTTAACAATTTGTCATTACGGACAGAAAGAGGTGTTGCATTTAACATTGTCCGTAGCTATAACAAACATGGCAGCCTCCAGAGAATTGCCACACCCCATGTATTATAACTTAAAGATAATTAGACCTATGATTTTATTTAAAACATACTCTTGGTCATTAAGAACACATTCATTTGCACGTTTTTGAAATTTAGAATCATTTAATGTATTCCTTTTGACTAAAAAACGGTCTAAATCTTTGAGTGTCCCGTTAAAAGATGAATGTGCAAAAACTTGAAACACATATTTCTAAAAACTAGAGATTTCAACTTGGCAACGCTCAAATTGCAGTAACATTCTCATTTTTTGAGCTACCTCCATGCATCATATTTTATTTTTAAGGTGGATCAAGTGTAGAATTATGTTTAAACACTTAAATGTTTTAGGCTACTGGGTTTAAACCACTGCTCCACTAGCCAGATAAAAGGTGTATTATTTTGTACAAACATAAATAAATAAAGACAATTTATACTTATTTCTTTTTCTTAATACATTGCTGAGATAAGGACTAGGGAATCGGTAACGGCAGATCCTCAATATGTGAATTCAGGTGCAAACAAATGTGATCCATATATATATATATATATATATATATATATTTTTTTTTTTTTTAATTTGAATGTGCAAATTAAGAAGCCAGGTATCCAGGACAAGAAAAGAAAATGCCTGAAGCCTTTTTTTTTTTTTCCAAAGTACTTGAACTACTAGGATTTCAGCCCTAACTGCGTGTGTTTTGTCAAGATGAAGAACAAGCCGCAAATGTATGGGATCTTTCGCAGCAAAATAAATTCGGTTGGCTCGGAATAAATGTGTCACTTTTTCCTTTCAGATTTTAAGAATGTCTGCAAAGAGCCTCCCTTCTACGCGAACATCTCATTAACCGTGGCATTTGAAATTCGAATGACGTTCGCAGAGGAGCTGAAGAACGATGAAAGGGACGATAAAAACGATGAGATATTTGCGGAAAGGAAGATGGCTGAAGATTTATGGCTTCATTTTGTTGCGTGCATGCTCTGCAGACAACATGTGGGTTCCTTGCGGCCTGCAAGCCAAAGAAGAAAGCGGTCGGCGTGGCGCTAACTCTTGTTAACTCGTTCACTGCCATTCACGACAATTCAAAGACCTACTTTTTACTTTAGAAGTTGAAGCTAGGCTTAATAAATATTTAAGTTAGCAAATGAAGTATCGAAAATATATGGCATTTTTAAGAGCAGAAGTTTGGACTTGCTTAGTAAGTTTAGTGTTGCACTGAGACATCTCAGTACAATTTTCAATGGTAATTAAATTTAATAGGTTTCCCTAACCCAAATATGTACTTGGTTTAAAATATTTTATTAAATCTTTACATCATTTGAGGAAAAAATTGGCTATGTTAGACTTCAAATGTTTGTCTAAATTTGACATGAATGGAGTTAATTTGGTTGCCTTGAGATGGCGCTGGTTTATTGTTGGTATGCAGAACTTTGTTTAGGACGTTTTATTTGTATGTTTTGATTTAACATTTCCAGCTATTTGACATCATTTATAAGTTGACTTGAGTTTAGTTTAAGGTCGTTTCACTAGATGTGTAATGAGTGTAATGGCAAATCCATATTTCCAGGTATGTTGGTGAGAGCAATGTTAAAGTTATGCAATAGTCGTTTGATGTCTTACATTTCAAATACAGTAATATTATAATATTACTGTATATAAGATATAATTACTTTGGAATGACAGTAATAAGTAATAAATAATGCATTACAGTTTTGAAGTAACTTGCCCAACACTGGAAATGACATGTATGCATTACCAAACGTTTCCCTGATTTGTCTGGAAGTTCTTTTTTTTTTTTTAATCATATTTTTTTTGTCCCACCATCATTTCCCACCCTCTTGCGAGCTCTCTCACTCTGTCAATGTCTGTATGTATTTTTCGTTGCAGATGTTTTGACCGGCAGAGGTATTGCTCCAGAGGCTGATGCTTGGACGCAGGAGGACATGGCGCCGCACCATGAGCTCATACTCAAATTAGGGAGGATATCCGGAATCCATCCCTACACGTCTCGTTTAATCACTCAGGGCGGGGAAGAAAAGTGTTTATGGAGCTAATAGAAGAACGAGTACATTGCGTATCTCTGGGTGAATGCGCTGGTGTCCCAATCGTGTTTGTGTTGCAGCTACGCCTCCACGGTCCCTTGACATCACATGACACATCGCAACAGGATGAGTTAGCGGGGTTCCGGCCTGCTGCGGGGAAAGTGGGGGAAGGACAAAGCGGGGGCACGGCTTTAAAGTCTTGCCGAGTCATTAAGTCACACGGCCAGCGCCGCTAATTGTCTCTGCCGTGCTCATCTAATATAGACGTGGAACGACGACCTCAAAAGCAGGCCGAAGAGAAACAAACTTCTTAGAGAAACAACATTGGAGATCAGAGCCATTACTGTATATTGGACATTTATTTATGTATGGCCTTATATCTAAAGCCGCTGAAGCTTTTTTAGACATACAAATATGATGGCGCCGTGAGGTATGCATGACCCAATTTATGGGTTTTTCAAAAGTTGTCATTCAAATGATTTAGACATTTTGTCGTGAGTTCTGGAAGGTGTCAGTGAACTCTTGTGCAGTACGTTTTCCCAATCCTCTGAGATTTACATCAAAGTCATGTTACATGGGAGCTGAAATACCCGTGATCTCTTCTGATGTTATCCACTGCTCAATTAAAATGCGAGTACCAGCCCTTATAGTTTTCCTTACTTAAAGCACACTTGAACTCGATAAAGTTGAAGTTGATCGCAGCTCCGTCTCTAAATGTTAGCCCTCTCCCTTCGAGGTCTCTTCTTAGCCAAAGCTCAAAAATTGTTGCTTCACTAACTTTTAGTCTTTTGCACTCTTGCCAGCGATGTCCCACAGGACACACAGCCTAGAGAGTTCCTGGCTGATGAGACAAGGATCAGCTAATTATGTCGCCTGAGTGAGAAAATGCACCGTCCTTGCCGTAGTGTCTCTCTCATTCACACTCTCTTGCTTTCCCTCTTGTAAACGCCACTGAAGGGTGCTTATCCTTTTAAGTGGGCCAATCTTTCATTGATAACTCAGAGCTATCAAAGGCCGGGAAAATCGATTTCTTTAAAAAGCAACCGTCAACTCTGCGAGGACAACCTGAGCCCGTAAGCAGTCGCTCTGTCTAGAGAGGGCGACTTAGAATACGAATGTGTGCATGCTCGCATATAGCATAGTGTGAGATATATGAGCAGCGCCTTATGGTCGTCGCCTCTCTCTCCTCACTTACTGCCAAGCATTCAGAAAAAGCCAAACAAAAACGCGTGCTGAGTTCATTCTTATATCCTGGCCAAAACAAGATCCTGAAAGATATTTGTGCAAATTTTGGAGTGACCTCTAAATTCCTACAACTTTAGATTGTAGAAGTACAGTACTTAATAGGTGCAACGATTAAGCGATTAAATGACAATAAATCCATAACCAGATTAACTACAAAAAACTCTAAATCCTCCAAGTTTCAAAATGTATTTATTCAAGATTTATAGAGTCCTCTTGGAGAGATGACTAATTGGCATTGTGTTAAATCAAATTGAGTTATTTACAAACATCTGCTGTTGCTTTGGAAAACAATATTTTAGCATATTTAGAAAAAAACACAACAAATACAATTGATTCCTTTCTTACTTGACTGATTCTTTTGCAAAGAAGAGGGTTCCCTGAGGAGAAGATAAAATGGAAGAAGGGAGGAGAAAGTGATGAAATTTACTCCAATTTCAAGGGTTACCTTGACCAGAGTTTCATTTGTCATTCAAACATGTTTCCCAAAAATGTCACCCCCCCCCCCCCCCCCCCCCCCCCCCCCCCCCACCACCATCAACTTTTCCAGAAGGCTTCATTCCATTTTCAAAATTCTTTCTGTGTTTTACTGAGGTCGAAGTGGCCTTTTCAAGCATTTGGGTGGATTTTGTTTATTTATTTCTTTAATCTTATCACAATTCCATTTTGAGTGCTGAGGACAAACACTGCAATGTTAGCACTGATGCTTTTGGCTGGTACACCAAAAGTAGTCATTAAAAAAAAAAAAACATGTATATCACTGACCATAGGCTAAATCCTCATCAATCCCATTTTGGTGAATTCATTTCTTTATTAAAAAAATCTACACTATTGGTGATTTTAGCTAATTATTGACCCTTTGTTTGAAATAGCTATCTCTCTTTCACAATAAAATGTTAATGGTTGAATAAACATGATATTTTAGGGATCTCATGAAAAGTGATGTTTTTGGAGAGACGACCATTTCAACCAGGGTCAGCAATCTCTGAAGTGTGAGGCATACGTGCTAACCGGACTTCCACCGTGACGCTGAGACAAAAAAAAATACGGGCCAAAAATAAACGTCCACTGCAGTGGATGCAAAGGGAAAGGCTGGGTCTCGGGAGAATATGTTTAGAACTTAAACCAATTTCATCTCACATGGATATCAATGAAAATGTTCCAGGTCATATCCTCGTAGACATTTTCTTGACACGGCAAAGCCCACGAAGGCAACACTAAGCCTGCCGAGCTCAACTTCGCTCTGTGCTTGACACCTTCCCTCCATCATCAGAACATCATGTCTCCTCCTGAAAAGTGGATTAGGAAGGTGTGTTTGTTTACATAAAAGGGAGAGAGGAGAACAGAGGGGCGAGCCTGGGCGTATCTGTGTGTGTGTTTCACAAAAGTTGAAAAGGATAAAAAAGCATGTGGTTATTGTTATAGCGGATTTTTGTGACATAAAGAAGATGGAACCACCCGCCAGGCTTTTGTGGTGAGCTGATCTCGAGATTCGTGGTTCCGTGTGCGCTTGAGCAACATGAAACTTGATTTGAACATTCTAATACTCTATCCGAATATACTTCTGGGGAACATGTATAAATGTGGTGCGTGTTTGTAGGGTCGTGACATGACAACTCCCTCACATGACAAAGCACAGTAGGGCCTTTTGGACTGTCCAAACAAGGCTCGGCCAATGAAAACACACACATGCACAACATTTTCTCCTCTCATGGGCACTTCCTTCAATACGGTTCACCCCTCAGTCAGACTTGGAACGATAGGAATCACATTATAGCCTCTTGAGAGCCAGCCTATTCATTTCTGTCCAAAATTGTGTCCTTTTTGTCTCAGCAGGACAGCACAGTGAACTGCATCATAACCAAACACATGAAAAAAAAAAGTCCTCCACTGGGGACAATTGGATTTAGTTATGGTAGCTTTAATGAGTCGAAAGATTTGGAACACAAAGGAAAGACAATAAGTGGACACAAATGTGGACACAAATGAGTAAGGAGGGTCTGAGAAGGATATTAAAACTGTGATAAAGGCAAAATCAGATTTACAAGCCTCAAATTTTCAGTTTTTTTTTTTTTTTTTGCAGAGCAGCATTGACTTAATTAGAGGAACATTTTTTAAAATTTCCTGTAGAATGTTTTCAGCAACCTGAAGCAATACTTTTTAATAAACAATAATATGATGTTGTTAACAAATATTATTACCTATTTAGTCAAAGACAAATCTGCAGTGGAAGGGCAAGCAAAGAAATGTAATCACCAAAATAATCCACTGTATTAACTGTACAATGCTAAAAATTGTTTTTTTTTTTGTTTTTTTGTTTTTTTGCTGAGCATTTTTGTGAATTATGAGGAGCAAATGTCTCATTTTTGGAGCATTTGTTTGGCAGGTTAATCCTAGGGACATGAAGCAACAATTTTAGTAAGTAATAGTCAATGACATTTTTAACCACGATAATTATCATCATACTACAGTGACTATTGTCAAATGCATCGATGGCCTTTTATTCTGTGTAAGTTTGAAATGTCTGACTGCATGTGAATGCACCATGTGTCTAATCCTCACATCAGAATCAAATGGAGACTCGAAGGTGTTCAGCGAATTGTAACAGACCATCGCTCCGGAGAAAAACTTCAAAATAAACACCTGATATGGCTATTGTGTGTATGTTTTGAAGTTGGCCTGTGTAGCTCATTGGTGGCGTTGGTGTTGGAGCGCCTGACATAACTCTTCCTACTCTTCATCCTCTTCCTCCGACAGTGGCCTGAACCGCGGCGAAATGTGAAATGTCATTCAAAGAATATTTGGGACCTTTAGCGGGCCTTTCCATTCTCAGTTTAGTTTAGTTTTCAGCCTTGAGTTATTTCAAATGTACAAAAGCCACTTGCAACATTCCACCTGAAGCACACAGACAGCGAAGCAAACTGTCCTTAGAAGGCTTTGCAAGTGGCCAGCTTGTGATGTCATCTTTTTTAGCGTCGATGATACCCCCCCTCCTCCAGTATCTGTTGATATCACATTGTTATTTTTCCATCTTAGCTTTTGTCCGTGTGGAGCACTCGGTCTTCATTCAGCCAGACGCTTACAGACATGAGGTAAGACGTGAAAGAGCTTAATGAAGATGAAAAGGGCAAATTCCAGAAACATTTCTGCTTGTATTAGTGCACTGAGAAGAGGCCCAGGTCCAGCACTTTGTGACCTTCTGCAGAACATGTTTGACGGCACTGTAATTCCAACAAAGTGAAAAGTATTCATTTCCGTGACAGCAATGTTAGTTTTGACAAATTCCATTCCTTTTTTTCCCCGATTTGAGAGAAGATCAGTGGCGTCCGCTCATTCATTATGGAGTAAAACATGGCCTAGGTTAAAGCGGAGTATTGTCCTCTAAGTGTAATTATAAGCTTGCGATAATAATACAACTATAAAACACAGAACACAAAAACATCCCATGTATCTATCCAACAATGTGGGACTGTGCTGCTTTTAGCGAAGAAATGTTTAAATTTAGATAGCACAGCTATAGAGCTGCGGTAGCTTCGGCCCTAGAGCGCTGCTTCTCAACTTTTTTTCAATTACATACTCTGTGAAATATATTTTTCCAACCGACAATGCTCTTCTTGACATTTGTAGTAGTATCGCTTAGGTGTATTTTATTCTGCAACCTCAATAGATTGACAATAGATGGATAGTCTATTTTTTAGTCTGGCTCACTTGCTGAAAAATTGTGTCACTAATGGCAAAGTCAAATTATAATTCTTCTTCAAATGATCAGTTCCAACCCATAAAAGGCAGGTGTCTTGTATAATCATGTCATACCATTAAAAAAAAAAAAAAACTCTAAAAGGTTCAGCTTGCAAGAGTGTGAGTAGAATATCAATCAAGCACCAGCGGGAAGATCAGAATGTACTCGAGGAATAAATCAGCACTGTCTCACCAAACATGCTATACTTCAAAAGCAAGTCCATTTCATTCAATCCAGGAAGAAGCCTGATTTGCAGTGTTTGCACTTACCCTGGAAGGCATCCGAGTGGCTAGCGATCAGGTGTTTCAGCTCGTAACTGTAGAGGTAAATGTTGTGGAGGGTTTCTCGCTTGACTGCTAACTGGTAGCTTTCCTCCATTTTGCGGGTGCAGCAAGATGGACCCTGGTGCTTGCACACCAACAGATCCACATCTGAGAGAAAAAGGCAGACATAAGTCACAGGAAATCAGTTCTGCAAGAAAACAATTGCCAGACAATTTGGCAGATGATAGGCAGAGCGTTGCCGGCCATTTGCAGCAAAATAGGTACAAGCAAACATCTGCTTATCATCTGCAAAATTGCAACCTTTTGGCTAACATTTGCAACTTGAACAAACCCTGACGAGAATGCAATATTCTTAAAACATTATGAAACTGTCTTAAATGTTTTTCATGCGAGAAGGAAATTTTGATCATGTTCAAAATGACATAAAAAAACAAATGAGTTTTTCAGAACAATTACGATTTTTTTAGAAGATTTGAAGAAGAAACGCAACTTTGAACAAACCCAGACAACATCAAAAGCCCCGCTACCTTCCTCGACACTTGCCAACTTTAAACAAAGGTCCCGTTTGCAAGTATGTTATTGAAGTTAATCACGTAACAATAAAAGGTTTGAAACAGATCAGCTGATGTTTGCCTCGGCTAATAATAAACCTCTCTGAACAGAGTCCAAATCCGCCATAGTCCCGTTGCTTCCGGAGGACTACAGATTTATGTATGTCGCATATGATCATCCAGCGTGGAGCCTGAGTATGCGCGTGTTTGTACAGTGGCTGGAGTATGCACACAGATAAACAGCCCATAACTCTGCTGGGAGACACAAGAGGCACCATGGGAGGGTGAGAAAGTAGACCAAGTATACGACGACGTTCCCCGCTATAAATATCTCCATGCTATATTAACGTAGCGTTGTCGTTGAGCGCGATCAGGATTGACCACGCGTCTTGTACGAAAACAAACAGGCTCAAATGGTAATCGCCCGTTATAGCATCATTCGCAACAACGGCGCGAAGGCAACGAGCTAACGATGATCGGCCAAACAGCTCAATCAGACGATTACATCAGCTGAAAACGAGGCCACCCTGTTCCTGCCAGCGTCACCTGCTTTGCACCATTATAAACACAGCCAATGACATCATTTCCAGTGCTCACAATGAGCTCCGGCTAGTCAAACAGTCTTTTCCCACTTGTTTCCCTGCCCAAACTCGTAGGCAGTAGCCTGATATGATAACTCGCTGGACAGGGGGAAGGGCCGCAAGGCAGGTGTTGTAACTGGAGCCTAAAGTATGGCCTTAGGAGCGAGCGCAAGAGCAGCGCCTCAGCGACCAAATCCCTCCGTGAAACACAATAGGCTCGCATTCTCAATCCCTCTTTCCCTTTCTGCCCCGCTCTACCATTTGCCGGGCATATCCTCGACAGGCCTGGGTGTCTCTTCATTACTTGCCGGGACTCCATTTGTTCCCGGAGAAGTGAAGCCAAAACTGGATCTTCTTCCACTTCCAACAACAGGGCTCACAAAAGCAGGCCAAACAGACTCACGGGCAGCTTTATTCACTGGAGCTATTACCGCTCACAATAACAACAAAACAAGAGTGCGCTGAAAAAAAGAATGATTTCCCTCCTGTGAAACTATGATTTTTATTATATTCTAATTATACTTTACGTGTATTTTTCATTCTATTTATTTATGTACTATTTTTATTTACAATTTTGTTGTACTGTATACCTTTTTCAAAAACAACAAAGGCATTCTATTCAATTCGTTCACCCCATTCTCAATGTTGCATCTCCAAATACATTCGAAAATATTTGCAAATGATATTCAGCGCACTTGTAGGCAAATGTTCAAACCTAGCATTTACCCTGGAATATCACAAGGTGTCTGTAAGTATATGCATCAGTATTTAAATATATATGAATGCAGCAAGCTTGCAACTTTTGTGAAGATAAGCGGCTATTGGAAATGGATGGATGGATGCTTTTGCAAGCACATTTAAAAAAAACAAAACAAAAAAACATCAGAAAAGTCGTACTGAACAATAAGCCTCAGGGTTCAAAACATGACAAAAAAGCATCAGCTCATAGGCGAAAATTTACAGTCGTCCTAGTTTCAATATAATGTGAACGTTAATGTAAACAGTTCATATTGGTTGATTTGATTATCAAATAAATGACAACAGTGTGATTGGCATGTAGAACTTTAAAAACAACAAAAACGGGCCATTGGGGCACGACCTATGTAAAATTGGGACAAACCAATGGTTCTGGTGACATCTGTTGGAACACGGGATACAAGACTCAAGATCAGGACTGTCCCAGTCAAAACGGAACATCAGTGGTTAACTCACAAGCTAGCTGGTGACTAGCACCTCTTGTTGCGCCGTTTAAAGCCCCGTGATGCCGCAGTGGCATATATTTCAGCAAATCAGAAAGATATGAGCCGGTAACTCTAGAAGTATTTGTATATACGTGATTCTATTTGATTTGACGTACGGCAGATGTTAGCTGCATGACACCATATTGACTATAGAATGTTCTGCAGTTGTTTTCTTTACAATCAACATTGTGATATCTCTGCAAATGACACTGTGACAGACTCCTGACTGAATGTGAACCCGCTGCCACAGCGCAATGAATAAAGATAACGTACTGCTTCTTTTGCGACATGCCCATAAGTGAGCTCATCGTGCATAATCTGGCTCTCATTTTCCTTGGTGTTAGCGTATTATCTCTCTGATATGAAATGAATATGCAGGGGACTCTCTGTGTAATCCTGGCCGACCTGGCCGTCCCTTGCGAGTAGCTGCATGGCGTAAGTGATACGCAGAAAGACTTTGTCTCTTAAAGCCGCCGCCGCAATCAAGACCGTCTGACTGAGTTACAAATATACCTGCTCGGGTTTTGCGGGACCATTAGCGGCCAAGTCAAATGTGTCTGCAGTCTTTTTGCAACAGCTGAGATTTTGGAATCGATGGAACGTTTTCGAACATAATTGCAGTGAAGGCGAAACTAAAATATTTTTTCAAACTCGGCACTGGCTGATGTTAAATCCTGGTAGTGTGATAACTGTGAGGAAAAATATCGCGGTATTAAAATTAGAATTAGAGCTACATTTCTTTCCAGAGGATACAATACATTTTAATTTGAAACAGAATATTGAATGCTTGGTACGTTAAGAAGTGTGTAGTACAAATGAATGAATGAATAAATGAATAAATGAATGAATACATTAACATTCAAATCACAGTGCTTTTAAGCTATATTCAAGCCAAATATCACCTCCTCATATTTCATGCAGGCCAAGAAGGATTAAAAAAAAAAAAAAAACATCAGTTGCTATCTAATTATTTTCAGAGAGGACTCTTTGAGTCAACTCTGCAATCATTAGTGATATTGTGTCACAACCAGCTATATGACGATAAGGCATTCTATTCTATTGTATTCTATTATTATTGTTAAATTGCATCGCATTTCCCTGAATGTCCACTGTGAGGCAGAGTAAAGTTTGAAAAATTCCTAAAAAACAAAAAAAAAATATATATTTTCTAAATAATGTTTATTATCACCTATAACCCTTAATATTATACTGAAATTAAGTTGGTTTTACATGCATGGGTATAAAAAGTTGGAAAAGCAAAATGCAAAAGTTGGAAATTACGTTAGCCTTTTTAAGTCATGTATTGAGAGCAATCTTGTAAGAGGGCTAAGCATCAGGACTTTAATTTTTTGGGTAAAGTTTTGTCAAATCACCTCAAACAAACGGCAGCATAATCAAAATTCAACATATTTATTGGTATTAGAAACACAAACGTATCATGCTAGTCTGATGCTTAGGTCTGGAGGGTTAAAGACAAAGACCCCCCGCCCAACCTTCATGCATGCAAAGAAAGTTTAAAAAAAAAAAAAAAAAAAACAGAAGTTGCCCTGTAATTATTTTGAGGCAGTTTACGGAGTCATATCTGCAGGCACTAGTGATACCATATCACTTCTAGCGATACAATGACAATGCAGGTAATCTGTTCTGTTCCATCCTTGTTTTATTATCAAACTGCACCACATTTCCACAAACGTCCACTATGAGGCGCACTAGACATTTAAAAAAAAAAAAATCGTGATACAATTTTTGAGATTTGCTGCACTCTCCAAAGTTACGTCTGATGGCTACTGTGTAGCTTTGGCGGGGGTTCAGAAGCAATTCACTTAGTCAAATTCAGGCAGCAGATCAGCTGTAATTCATCGGGCAGTTTGGCAAGGTTATAGCATCTGATTAAAGGCCTCTGCAATCAACTGACAGTTGGAGTGGATTTTCTGCTACGTCTCAAAAACCAATGGGCTGTCTTAAGATAGCATGTGAAATCCTTTATCATCAAGCTATGCCATATGGATGACTTCATTTGGCAAAATAGTTATTTTAAACATCTGCAAACTGATCGGATCTCATCAATTCTTCCTTGCAAAACTGCTCACGAAATGTCAAACTGCTTAAGGAGTCGATTGGTCCCATAATAGCACGTTTGATGAAAAATAGCTGATCCTGCTACACAATTTCCCAGAGGTTATTACATTGAAGGTATTTCAACAGATAATAAATATATTATTGAGAGTAGGAATAGGAGAGTACCATTAACAAGTATCAGGTGCCAACAGCAATATCGGCTGATCTATTGAAGCAGTTTTATGAACACAACCTAGAAATTACACATGAAAAAATAGAACATTTTATTTAATTTTAATGCAATCATTGATTTTAGGGAGTCATTTTGTGTATCAGAAAAAAAAGTACTAGATGTATTGGTACTGGCTATCAGTGACTGCTCAAGAGTTGAGCACTCATTGTATTTTTGATTTTCAAGTTTGTGACTAAAGAATAGTAAAAAAAAATGTCTGGTACTAAATAACTTAAGTAATAGTAACTAAGTAATCAGTTACCTTAGGAATCAATAACGATAGTGTAGCACTTAAAGTACTCCAGTAGTTTTGCACTGAGTTACCAAGGGTAATCACTCAGTACGTAAATAATCAATTCCTTGAAGTAATTTAGGACTAAATTTTCTTCATACCAGCCATTACAGACCCTCCTTTAGTCAAACAGTAAAAAAAAAGAGAAATATAAATAAGTGCTGAAAAAAATAATGTTTAGAATCTTAATAAACATAAAATTGGTCTTTCTTTCTTAATGAATTAATCACGAGCCATTTTTGACCACCAATTAGCAGAAAAAAAAATGTGGTTTTCAAGCTGATAAAGTGGCGCTGGGAGGCAGGGGGGGTTCTTGACAGGCAGCCCTGCTTCTTACTCATTTGTGGCCACCGAATTGATTGTGCCTGGCTAAAGCGTTCACACACTTAACCCTTAAGACTCAAGCGGGAGTCCTAATTCCCTTAATCATCGTCAGGTGACAAATACCTCTGGAGTAATTGAGCATATTAAAGCTTGGGCTCAGGGCTCGCCGCTTGTTAGTCGCAATCCCTTCGGCACTGACAGCTCAGTGCCCTCGGCTGCACAATACACAACTATGCTGACATGCCATGCGCAATACGCCTTGTCACAGTGGCCCAGCTCCATATTGCTGAGAGGCCCTTTTTTTCGACTGATTAAAATAAAAGACACGCAGGCCACATCTCTTTCATACGGTTTCACGCGGATCAAGAAGAGGGTTAAGGTTTCCTGACACTGTTATTTTGATATTTGACATGAGAGGGAGAAAAATATTGTAAGAAAACAAGCAATTAAGAGTGCTTGGGACTGAGGAAACGGCTTCGCTTTTAACTCGTCTGATCCGCTGAGCTTCTACCAAGGGGCGGGGCTTGGGCTCGACCGTGCCAAATCCAAATACGCCTCAAAGGATTCTTTACAACGTACCTGCATTTTTTGGACGCCTTTAAAAGCGGTCAGGTTATTGCTGCGAAGGCCTGTCAGGGTCTGGCACATGGGCCGAAAGTTGGGGAAAAGGCCAGGGGTCAGACACGGAGCACTAAGAGGGCAAAGCACAAGGCTGACGGGCTGAGCGAGGCGGGCGTCGTTAGATCAGAGAGCAAAGCATGCTGTTCAACTTAACTCGTTCAATGCCAGAGACTTATTTTCATGTTTTTTGGAGTATCTGGGATTGAATGTCTGGACTTTAAAAAAAAAAAAAAAGTGAAAATACGTCCCTGGCATTGAATGAGATCAGTATCTGGGATTGAATGTCTGGATGTATTTGCAAGCACATTCAAACTTTGTGCAACTACATTTCAACATACTGTGCAAGTATGCTCAAACGTATTTTCGGGTATGGCTGACAAATTGTGAGTGCGTATTTGAGCGTATTCGAAAATACATTTAAACATGCCGTGCAAGTATGTTTGAACGTTTGCCTTTCTGTACAAGTTTGCGCACGTTTGTTCAAACGTATTTGCAAACACGTTCAAACATTGTGCATGCACGTTTAAACGTATTTGCGAGTACGTCCGAACACATTGTGCAAGTATGCTGAAAATTATTTGCAATTATGTTGGGCCATATTGCGTAGGTATGCTCAAACTCAAACACGGTAATCGACTTTGAACCGGCGCGGCACTGGTAAGCCTGGCGCCACGGACAAAGAACCTTGGAGGCCATTGCCACAATGACTTCTTCATCTTGGGCTCTGCTACTTTGCTCACATCTTTTTCAGGCTCTGCCGGGAATGTTGGATTTTACCCAAGTTGGAACATGGGAAAAGGCAGATGCGCACTAATTTTTGTCTACATGAGCAGGACGTGTCCTCCATGTGTTTGCTCTCTCAGCAAGAAAGGCCAAGTTAAAAGGAGAATCCAAATAGTCCATCTCCAGCCAATCAAAGGCCATGTTGAGCTTAGAGGACAGGCCAGAACTTTTGATGGTCTAACTGGTTAAGGATGTGGCGACACACAGCGTTGCCATTCCCCTGCTATTAAGAACATCAGAAGATTGCTTTGCACTTAGCACATTTTCCTTTAGCCCATAACAACTGTACATACAAAAAAATAAACAAACATGTAACTGATTATTATCATTTTGAAAGTTTTTTTTTTTTTTTTACTTTAACTTATTGAACAGGGTAAATAAATGTCAACCAGCAAGAAAGCAATTGTTTTATAATTTCATATGTTCTATACAATCTGACTATTTCATAAACTGTTAAGTCAATACTTTCTGTTAAATGTGATGAGGAAAATTAGGATTTTTTTTCCCGACGCTTCTGACGCTGCCTCAAATTTTTTTTAGCATATCCTGTGGGCCACTGAAACTGGGATGGAGGGCCAAGAATGGCCCCCGGAACATAGTTTGGACACCGATGCCCTATTTTATATATATATATATATATATATATATATATATATATATATATATATATATATATATAAAAACGAGAGAATACCTACACCAACATATCATCTTTAACATATCCTAAAGAGTTTTTGTTCAAAATGTTTATATTTTTTCTCGTAGAACGATGAAAAGATGATTTGAATGATCTTCAGCTTAAGACCAAGACTACTTTTCTTTTGTTCGGAAATAATGGCAAAAACTAAATCTTATTAGAAGAACTGATGTACACAAATTACGTACCATATTAGTATTATGTTTACTTAAATCTACTGTCATTGTCTACTTTGTCGGAAATATTTTTGGGGTCCTCTTGTTTTAAAATTACAGTTTTGCATGGGTATAATTTGAGGAAACATGTTCTCATTCATTACTAATTTAAAAAACTGCATCTAGAAAACCTTTGCCAGGAAAACTGGCTTCAACTTTCAAATTGAGGAAATGTTGCTTCCATTTTACAGGATACTGTCCATGAACTATTTGCTTGAATCTAGGCTTAAATAAGGGTGGAAAATGTTTCTTTTGAGCTATATTTTGAAAAACCTACTGAAACGATTTTTACAATATGAATTATTTTATTAAATTTTACCTTTTCTTGAATTTGATTTGGAGCATGCTTAAATTTAGAATTTCGTTTTTGTTTTTGCACTCAGACTTTTCCTAAAACCATTAGAAAAAAAAAATCTTAAATTGGCTTTCCAGACAAAAACAAAAATTCTTACCCAACTGGCAAATGTTTTTTTTTTTTTTTTTTTACTTAAACCAGATTTTTTTTTTTTTTTTAGCTGGGTACTTTTTGCTTTGAGAGGCCGAGTGGAGCGTCGTCGCCTGAACTGCTCTGCTGAGCGTCTGCCTTCCAAGAGGCTTTATGACCTAATCTCACTATGTGGTGTTTGGCTGCGTATCACGGCACACAAGTAGCGCACAGTATAACTCTCAGAATCTCAGCAAAAACGATTCACGTCAGAGATTGTCTTAGGGGTTAGGGTGTATAACACTTAAATATATATTATATATTTAGTAGATATAAAACAAGTTTATTTGAACTTTTTTTTTCTTGCGATATGCCTTGGGCCGCCAAAAAATTGATGGAGGGCCACAGATGGCCCTGGGGTCACAGTGTGGACATCCCATGATTTAAACATTCTAAGATCAAACATAGCAAAAAATACACAACCTTAAAGTGTGAATCTTTTTTTTCATGATCATTTCCAGTTAGAAGTGTCTGATGTTGCCCGTTGCCACACTCTTGGCACATTTGCTGAAAAATGCGTTGAATGAAACGCCACTCTGTATCCCGACACAAGCGTGGCAGTGTGAAAGGAGCTGAAGTTTTGCCACTTGAAATTTGGGGCCTTGCTTGTGTTGGCATTTGATCTGAGAAAAGTGACGCGCTGTAGCACAACAAACACACGCAGCAAAGCTCCCACTCAAACATCCCCACCGCTGCTCAGCACTTTGAAGGCATGATCGTGTCTAACCCAAAACAAGCTACTCGAAAGGCGAGTGTAAACAAGAAGCAAAAACAAGAAGCCCAAAATGTACTCGTAAAAAAAAAATCCAGCGCTGTTTGATCAGCTGTGGCTCGGAAGGCCATAGCAGAAACCTTAGAAGCCTACAAACACAAATTATTGCAAAGTTTCTTTTTGAGATATGACTATAAGGGTCGAAGAGGTCATTTGTAGACTAGTGGTTCACATACGCATCTCTCAAAGGTTTTGGGATGGTCAAGCATGTGACTGCGTTGAGACTAAAAGTATATGATTTTGTTCTAAAGTGATGAGTTATACACAGCTTTTGTGTGACCGAATCACAGCTCATCTGAATTTGGTGATAGTGATTTGCGCTATCTGAGCTGTGATTGGTGGCTACTTGAACCCTCAGCAACAATGTCATTTTCCGTCCACGGCAAGTAGCAAAACTACGAAAGTGCAGCGCTCCCGATGTGGAGTCAAAATTTTTGACTGGCTATCTCATTTGCAAATATTTGAATTTTTTTGCATATATGTCCACAATAAGCTAAATGCTAAAAACATGGTATTTTTTTTCCGCACATTGCTACAGAGTTTGCTTATTAACACGTCATGGCATTATGGGAACTAATACAATATTTTAAGCATTTAGCCTGGAAGTATTTGCAATTGCATTCAAACATGTACATTCGAACATATTGGCAAGTGCATCCGAACGTATTTTCAAGTAAGTCCAAACGTGTTACCAAATGTGTCCGAACATACTTTCCAATGTATCAAAACATATTCTCAAATGCGTCCAAAGCTATTTTAAAATGTGTTCAAACATATTTTTGAGATACACCCAAACATCAAGCCAAGTGCGTTGGAATGCACTTTTAAGCTAAATGCTAAAAACGGAATATTTTCATGAATTTGCAAGTACGTTTGAATGCAGTTATAAATATGTTTGACCATATTTACAAGTGCATTCAAATAGAATTGTAAATACGTTTGAACGTAGTTGCAAGTAAATACAAATAAGTTTGCCTGTCAAAAATATGTCCGGCACTTTGGCATCTCTATGCTTCTGTACAAAATGGCCACCCCCTGTGATGCATTCAAATGGGTGAATTTTGCTGCTGCTTAAATTAGATTCCGCAAATATAATATAAATCAGAATACCTTATTTAGACTAGAAATTTTGCATACAACATGGAAAGGAACATTTTTGACTAATCTTCTCGTTAAGGATCTGGGAAAAATATGTGGTTGTTGTTGCTGTTTTCAATCAAATTTGTTGTTTCCTCAACTTGCAATTCCTGCCACTGCCTACCAGTATTTAATTTGATTAAAATTCATGTAAAAATCGGGGAAGCAACTGCCGCAACAGACTACCATTTACCTTCCACAAAAGGGTCACAAACGCATGACGTGTTAGCTTGTCACGCTAAGCTCAGTTCTAACTGCCAGCATTCTCCAAAGACCAAGGTCCTTCCGTCTGCTGCCTGTGAGCGTGCAAGCGCCGCTCATAAACCAAACGCTCATCCTCTTGTTGCTAGTAGCGACAACAAACAGCTTCACAAACAAATATCAGATGGTTTGGAGACGCTTTGCACTCAGCTATCCAATGTCCAGACTTCATGCCCCGAAACTCACTTCCGCAAGGCATCTGCACATTGAAAGGGCAAAACCGCTAAGCAAAGATGGTCGCTATGGAGCCGCATCAATGGAACGCATATTCAGAGGACTGACAACGCTAACCCCCAGAGAAAGTCAGCATAGTTGAAGCCTCTCAAGATGTCTTTTACCTCCAAAATGTGTTTGGAATCAATGGGTATCCTCGTAAAACAATATTTCCCTTTGCGTGAAGGAGGAAAAACACATACCACGATGAGATAAGAGATGCAAAATTCAACAGTTTGAAACTATCAATTATTTGGCAGAAGAAAACGGCTCCTTAAAAATAAGCTTCAAGTTTTTGAATGCCTCTCACAGTGTGCAATTGTGTCAAACTAAACATGAAACAAGGGAATATAGTTGTTTAATTTAAAACAGTCACACAGGAGATTTGCCTTGGCAAAGTCCGCATACCTTAATGCTAGCAATAAAATCACCACTGACATGCTAACAGGTGGCAAAGCAACGGGTTTTCAAAGCAGTAGATATTTTGTCAAGTTCTGTTGTGGTTTGTTGTGCGTTGTTATCAGGGTTTTTTCTGTTCTTTTCTGTTTTGGCCTTTTCTCAGGTTTTAGTTGCGTTTTCGAGTATGGGCGTTTTGTTCATGTGCTTAGTTCAGGTGTTGTTCCCTTCGTGTCGGTCTTTGTCAGTGTTAACTGTCAGTTAACCTGCCCCTTGTGTTGGCCGATCAGCTTCCTCTTCCAATTGTTTCTTGTCGCCTCGTTAGTTGTGAGTGTATTTAATTTGCAGTTTCTTTTCAGCTGGTGTTGGGTTATTGTTGCACAGTTGCTGTCGCCCTGTCTTAATATCCGTCAAGGTTTTTGCTAGTCTCCGTTAAATTTGTTCTTGTGTTCTCCAGAGTCAGTTGTTTAAGTTTATTTTGGAGTAGATTAATTCTGGGTTTTGTTACTTTGTATGATGCCATCCAGCCCATTTTCATTCTTCATATTAAACCATTAGTTTTCTAAATGCAACCTGAATCCCTGCCACCGGGTCCACACCGTCCACCTCCTCACCCACTATGCTGGACTGTAACATGTTTCAACACAAATTGTAAAATATTCTAGTTTTGTATTGATAAATCAAAAGGATGTAGCTTGAGTGAGGTTAGCAAAGAAGAGATACTATAAAAGTTGTTTGGTGCAATATTGTTACTTTGGCACTTAAAGGGACACTGTGTAAGATTTAGACCGTTTTTCATGAAAAAGGAATACATCAAATAATTATAATTGTCAAAAACTTGCAAATACATGTGCTCTTATTTATGATGAAATGAGATTATATGGCAGCCATGTCTGCTATAGTTACAGAGAAATGCAGCACCTCCTGCTGTCCATAGTGAAAAACAGGCTAAATCTTACCATATTCCTTTGGAAGAATTAATATGAATACAACAGAAATGGAGAAGCAACATATGCAGACAGACAATACACAAAACCCACAGGCTTATATTCTTTAACTTCCTTGAAAAATGACGTATTACAGGAATTTAACCATCAATTAAGAAAGTAGTAGTATTTTTCTTTCTGCAAGTGAATGACTTACACCACCCACAGTGGCCAAGACAGGCACACCAAAATAATACAGTTAATTGTTTTGCCGCATTAAAGCATGATGCACACTGACAGATTGGGTGCTATTTCTCTTAATAAAGAAGCAGTAAGAAAGCTGAAATGGCATTTCCAGTCATTACAATGGCAAATAATAGTTGAAGAATTGAAGCTGTCTTGAACAGAAAGTCATAATAGGTCTCCAGTCACACAATAGTAGTGAAGGAACCAACCCTTCACACCCGCATCCACACAGTCATGGATTGCAAACAGAATCCACGCTGCCTGATCACAAGTCACGGCAATTTAGTCACCTGACATGCTCACGATTATTTTAAATTAAGTTTGATGAAGTGGTATTGATTTTTTTAAAGGTAAATACTTTAAACATAAAGAAGATGTGGCCGTTTTTGACTTGCTAAGATGAAAATTCAACTGAATGTATTAAAAATGAGGTTAAATGTCACATCAGACAGACAGACAGACAGACAGACAGACAGACAGACAGACAGACAGACAGATAGATAGATAGATAGATAGATAGATAGATAGATAGATAGATAGATAGATAGATAGATAGATAGATAGATAGATAGATAGATAGATAGATAGATAGATAGATAGATAGAGATGAAAAAAATTATAGGTGAAAAAAATGACTGGCGATTGCAGTGGTTTGATAAAAAATCCGAATATGTTCACAATAATGACTCTGCTGCCACTTGTGATTAGTTGCTTTCCATTCACTATTTGCGTTTGTTGATGAGCCATGGAAGGCCGCAGAGGACCGGAGCGGATCGGGGGCGGGGCGTGGCGGGGAGTGTCTGACCTGTTCCAGGTGTCTCCGGGACTCTGTGCAGCGGACCGACCTGCCTCATCTGGAAGGCAGCCCTCACCTCATGACAACTGTAGGCGCTAACCTGGAGCGCGCTCGCCGCCAATAAGAGCGCCAGCAAAATCCTAAAAGCTCCGCGGGACTTGACGCGTGGGCATATTCCTGCGCGGGACATTGCCGCATGTCACACCGGAGCGGAGAGCCTGCTGGATGGATGATTGGATGGATGGAACTCCGCGGGGAGTGAGTGCGTGCGCGCGCGGAAGTGCGTGTGGAGTCCAAAAAAGAAGCGACGATGAGTTTTTCAACATCTGATCCGGACTGCGGTTTTGTTCACATTATCGGTGGAGAGGTGTGCTGTCTGCTCCGTGACACAGGACGAGTGCTGCTTCTGCTGCTGTGGGCTGACTGGTTCTGACCACGCTGTGCGCGCGAGCACGCCCCCCTAGCGACCCCCCCCTCCACTCCCCCGCGGGTTGAGCGACCCTGAATAAAACTCACTCAACTCCTGTGTATACGTTTCATTTGTATAGGTTTTACAAATCTAGTTATGTGACCTGCAGGTGCTTGTTGATAGACATCAACATAAATACGCCATTAAAGATCACGTGTGTGTTGGATTACACTATTTATTCCATAAATAGCATTCGGGGTTGTTTGTTTGTTTGTATGTATCGAGTGTGACGACTACAGAATGTTATGAATGATAACTTGCTCACGTCCATCAAGTTTCAGAAGGCAGTCAAAAAGTATTGAGTTTGCTCCCACCTACTGGTGAAGACGCTTGAACTCCTTGAACCGGATAGTTCAGTGTCACCTGATTTCAGATCGTACCTGAGGGCAACGCAGCATCTGAGCTTGCGGTGAACCCGGGCCATGATCACCCCCTCATTTCATCTCTGTCTAGATGTGCTGCTGCACCATTTTTAACCAACATTTTTTTTTTCTGCAAGTACCCGAGTTTCCTCCCACAGTCTAAAAACAAAAACTATGAAGTAAATGTAGAAAAAATATTGTAAACACCAGTGGTCCTCATATGGAGGTGCGTGCATCCCTAGGGAGACGTGAAGTATCTTCAGGGGTGCATGGGATTTTTCTGCTAGTATCAGCAAATCTAGTTTAATGTTTAATGCCGTGAAAAGAACATTACATGTTCATTTTCGAATAGAGTAAAATAATAGGAGCATAAAAACATTTGCTAGATGTTAATCTCGTACTCCTTCTTAAACCATTGTTTGTCCTGTTTTTTTTTTTTTTTTGAGGATTTTTATGGATGCTCGTTGTCATTACTGAAGTAGTTTTTCAGCAGATGAGCCATGATCAAATCAGATGCTGGTGCATCATTTTATAAATTTGCAGTATGAAATACACCTAGAGATACTACTCCAAATGCAGTTCCAAAATTTAATAAATCAGGCATATATAGCACAGCACTCTTAGTTTTTGTTTTATTATTATTATTGTTTTGCACTGATTAGAAATTACTTAGCTTAAAACATATTTCACCGAAAAAAGGGTTGAGAACCAATGATCGAGAGTTAGATAAGGAACCTTTTACAAGGGTTCGAACTAGTTTAAGAAGGCTAGTTTGAGAGTGCAATGACTTTGCTACCATCTACTGGTGCACACGTTTAAATTCTTCTGATTGCACATGATCATTTCAGAATTTCCCCGTAATACAGACGTTACCTTTTTAATTGCCAACGTCTTCATCTGGCAAGAGGACGAATGAGAACAATTGGTTTGTTGGGCTTGGTAAGCGGTTTCCTGGCTCCTTGTGGTGAGTTTGACATCTTGAGTGGAGAGTAAAAATCAAACAAAAAAAAGCCAAAAACAAACAAACAAAACCTGTTCATTCATATCATCGTGGTCGTTAAAAAGAAATGTGGCCATCCAAGCAGGTGGAGAAATGTTTGGCAGCATGCTTATCAGTCGGGACTTCCGCATTCGAGCTGCTCATTGACACGTTACACTATTTAGCAGCTCGGCATTGGACACTAGAGGGAGACAAAGTTCAAGATTACGATACATTGAGGGATCATTTGTTGTTTAAATGGATACAAAATTTAGCGGTCTATATTTAACAGGAAAATGTTCACATTTGTCTGGAATACATTTGATTACATTAAAATATCATTTAGTTATGTAATTAATCAAATAGAAAACGTTAAGTTTTTACTGCTGGAAATGAATAGGAAGTTTGGTATCCTTTTAAGGTGCAGTTATGAATGACCAGGAGATGGCGACAATGTCTTTTTTAAACTAACCCAGATGCCCTTCCCGCTCTGTTAATTTGAGAATCTTGTTTTTCAAAACACAAATTTTCACAATGCCGATAATCAATTAATGGCTCTGTTTTATCTTCTTCTACTATAAACCCAATCCATAAACGAATGAAAAAATGTAAGCTTTGGACTTTGTAATTGCATCAATCCAGAGCTATTCAAGTTTAAGTAGAAAACATGTCACAGGTGGTACCCTTATTAAATTAAACTCAATGTTATTGTTGAGCAAAACAAAAGATCAATGATGCATCCGTTCAATTTGCAGTCCCGCCCTACACTTGTGATATCAATCAAACCCAATCATTTCTTCTTCTGTGGTAAAACTGCATCTCATGTCTTCACATAGTGTGTGACCTGACTTTAGCCTGTCAGTTCTGGCCCTCTAAGATGTAGATTTAAAGGGCTTACATAGGGTTAAAGCCTCAAGATTGGAGCCTTCCGTCGAGAGATTAAGCTTCCCAAGGCTCCCATTTTCACCTCTGCGGAAGTGCCGAGGGGCGCTGGTCGGAGGCATGCCCCGTCTTGATGTCTCTTGAGCGAAGAGGCGCTGATGAGTCTTTGTCAAGAAGTGTGATTAACATAAGCATTAACCCATCCTGTGCAGATGGAGGATAAAGTAGTCAAGGAAAAGAGTGAATGGCGCTCGGTGGAGCACCTCCAAGAGAGAGGTGTCAAACATACGGAGCCGGTTCTGCAAATGGGTTTAACCCGGTCCACTAGATGATTTTGTAAAGTATAAAAATGAGCTGATAGTTTAAATAAATGAACAACTTGAAATGTATAATGATAATTAGTAATGTTAATGTTTTATGATTAATAGTGACGTTGTGCTTTTAAAGTTATATAAGTATACAGTATACGATTTAATTTTTCCGGCCCACTTGGGAAACAAATGATTTTTCATCCATAAGGCCCGCAAGCTAACACGAGTTGGACACTTCTGGTCACAGCAGAACGTGCATCATAGTGCCTGAAAAATAAAATGCCAATACTGATTTTATCACTATTACATTTCACACAGCAAAGACAAATCCTCCTCCCTGGGGTCATCCGCGCCCCCCCTATTTGAGAACCACCACACTTGTGACAGCGTATCACCCAACTGCACTGCGCTTCCATGAATGTCCACTAGGAGGCATACAGGACTTTAAAAAAGTCATTTGAAATAACAAAGTAATATATTTTCTAAAAAACATTGCAACAAAAATATATACAAATGCCATTTTAATGAATATGTTGAGTATGTTGTGCTTGTACATTCGACATTTACTTTCAAATGGGCCAGTTTGAGGCAAGATCATGACAGGAAGGTTAATCCATGTGTATGGCTGAGAATCTTCTAGAAGTGTCATGCACAGGAAACACCGCCTCATTCAAATAAATGACTGGTTCTTGTCATAATATGAATATATAACTGTTGTCCAGCTGCGGGCTGATTTGTGCACAACACAGGTGATGAAGAAAAAATTTCATTGATTAACCCCTGATAAGTGAAAAGCAATTTCAATTGAATACCCCTTGAAGCCGATTGTGAGAACACAGCGAGAGAGAGAGCCGAGGAAGAGTGATCCTGAAGATTATACTTGGGAGCGGAAATGAAAAATGGAGTGGTCATAAGGTGATGCACATTAATAGCCAGAGAGGGAACCTTATGCTCCATTTCTCATTGGGCGGGGACGTGAGTGGTGAGAGTAAGCCCGTTTTTGCATCTTTCATGAGAGTCTGACATGTTCAGTGGCAGCGTCTCGCCATCTGTCCAGCCTTCCTTCACCTGTTCCAACAAGTCTCTCGGCAAGCCTTGCAATTCCACCACCGCCACACTGCAAAAGGTCTATTTTAAGAAAGAAAAAAGGGCTCATAATAAGAGGTAAATCATGGTTTTGATCTAAGAAGGAAAAATAGCTTGGGCGGCAATTTTTTTTTTTTAACAAAATGATGCTTGTTTTAAGATATTATATCTAGCATTTTTTTTTTACTTAAAACATTTATATTTTGTCTCATTACAAGATGAAAAGATGTTTTTAATCTAATTTAAGACCAAGACCATTTAAGAAATGATGGCAAAAAAAACGTATAAAAACAGACTTACACTTTAGCATTTACTGACTGTTTTCATACTCTGTAATTTAAGTGAGATTACATATTAGAATTATGTTCACACAAATGTACTACATTGCAGTCATTGTTCTAATATAAAAATAATTTTCCAGGTTGTTTTGTTTTAAAATGAAAGCATGGCATGGGTATCATTTGAAGAAAAATGTTCTAATCCAATCAATTTAACCAGCATGAATTTTGAAATGAATGAAAACATATTTTTAAACATTTTACAGTTCTTTAATACCATTTGGTTTAGTCTAGGTTCAAATGAGTCTTATCTTAAACTACATTTTGAAAATTGTTTATCTTTTATTGAGAATAATTTGCATAAATTGAATAGTTTAGATTTACAAATGGATGAGTTTAATTTACAAAATGAGAATAATTTGCTCAAATTGCTTTTAAGAAAGTCTTATTTGTTTTTCTAGACAAGAAAAAAAACTCTTACTCCATTGGCAGATTTTTATTTTTTATTTATGCTTAACATAATAACATTTACATATTTTTACATTTTATGTTCCTGTTTTTTTTCTGGCACTTTTTGCAATGCAATGCCTGTACATCAGTCATAGAAATCTCAAAGCTAATAAATCAGTAAAAAGCCCAGCCTGTGCTGTATATCGGATATATCTTTACCCATGACTAATTGATTGGCTTAATGGCTTTTATGGACTTTTCATTAGCCTGTAACAGCAACGGATCGATCAGTGCAACATCATTTTAAGCGTGAGTGAACTTAACACGAGCCGCCCGCTTCGAGGCGGGACACATTAGTCTGGACAAGCTGTCATATTACAGTAGGTTTTTAAAAGACAAGAGCGCAGTATTTACTTGTTTACATTTCTAGGATAAATGAGACCCCTGGATTCCACGGAGAATGCAATGCTTCCGCCATGCAGGCCGCACTTACTTCTGCACCGAATTTAACTGGGATGAGAGGAGAAGATCACATTTGCCGTGCTCACACCCACACTGGCGCAAACACCCTTTTCTAACTTGGGTGACCTACTAAAACTTCCAAGATAAAACACTCTGCAGGAAAATAGGACCCAAAGTTATTGGGTGGGAAACAAACCCACTGTGTGGGTCCATTATTATGTAACACAGATGCCATGCTTAATTGACAACTGATTACTAAAATAAGCGCTATTGTTGATAATCAAGTAATAATTTGGAGACTAAATATTGAACAAATGTTCAGAATTTCAGCGCCTCAACAAGAAATGTAAAAAGACTGCATGATATCATTGCCTTGAATCAAAATAAGACATTTGCAAACATCTACTTTTGCTTTGGAAAACAATGAAAAATATTTATAGAGATGACCCATTATGTTACGCAACAACCAACAACCAAATCATTAAAAAAGGAAAAAGTCAGGACAGTTTCGACAATGCCAATAAGAAAAATGTTTTTAATTGATTGTTAAAATAATCGTTCGAGCCGGCCCAATTTTAGGGATAACCTGATCTGATATTAATATCAGAGATTTGTCTGATTTCAGCCAATTAACAACTGAATCAGATTATATCACTCGATATCTAAAATGTCTTATATTAGCACTTGGAATAAATGAGTTCACTGAGTGTCACTGACTTTTCCTTATTTGAACACTATCATTTAATAAATAAAATAATGTATCATTCCTACTGATACCATACTGGATCGGTATTGGTATCGGAGATTACTCTCAGGTGCAATAACAGTATCGTATCAGAAGTGAAAAAGTTGCATCTGGACATCGCGACCCAGTTATTACACAAGAGTGGAAAGGAATAGGGAGACGTGTCCTTCTGAAACTCCTTCTGAAAAATTTTATTGTGTCCATTTTGTGTCGGCAAGGCATCAAATTTATTAGCATCCCACACATGACACATCATTGGAAAAGCCTGGATGTCCCCAAGTGAGTATGCTAGGACTTTGTAGGGTAGCTCGAATGTGTCAAAAGATATACACCAAAAACAAATGCCCGCAATTGTGGACACAAATGAGTAAGTTGGGTCTCAAGAAGATATGTATCTGAAATGAGCGAAATATTAATTTTCCACTTGATGGTTGGGCAGGCACTCCAGAGACCCAATTATTTGTATACAAGAATAAACAATCAATTTCCATATGTCACCTTCAATGTTTTCGTTAGGTCCCTTGACAGCTTTGTCTATGTCTTTTATCTTTCAATAAGATTCGGTTACATGTCTTTTTGATCATTCGGCGAAAAGTCAATCCAGCCACCCATGAACTTGAATACAGCTAACCATGCATCGGCTAATGTATTCAAACGCCTTTCGAGGATGTATTAAGTGAGCGTGTGAAGTGAAAAGTAACATTCACCCTCCTCCCGCTCCCCGAGGGAGTGTCCTCCGCTGTTCACAAAACAAAGTAGTGTTGTGCACATAGGTGGAACAATTTGTTTAACCCCGTTCACCTCTTGGGATTCCCACACTGTCTGTGCTCATTGAACTCTTGAGGGATCTAAAAAGGATCCTGAGCTGCATTCTTTGTGAATGTGAGCTGATTTGGTCCTGATAGAGACGCTGGCTTTTGTGTCTGGCTAACGGGTCAAGTTGCTTACAAAAGACAGTAAAAAGAGTGACTACTTTTGCTCACAGTACTTTTACGGAAGTGGGATCAGAGCAATTGACTATTTATGGCTTGCGGGACGTTGCCATGAGACGAGCGTTTCAAATGATGGTCTCATTTGGGACGCTTTGGTCCTACAGTGCTCCAAAATTGGAGCAGTGGTTCATACGGGAGTGCGGCGCTGCCAGTGAGGAGTCAACATTCTTGACTATTTTACAATTATTTGTAAATATGTTTTGAATGCATTTCTAGGCTAGATGTTATAGAGTAGAAAAGATGCAGAAAAGAAAGGAAGGATAAAACCATAAAAAATACAAATTAAAAAAAATCATTTTCAAGCATATCGATATTATCTAAAAAAAAAAAAAAATGAATCAAAATAGGCTTATTTTTCTTGCGCATGAGCCTGAGGCACTATGGGGAAAGATTTTATGATATAGTACATTATAATTGCATATTTGCAAGTAGGTTTAAATGTACTAGCAAACACATTCGAATCGACAGGCAAAAACAGCACTTTTTTTCCCATATGGCTATGCATTATTGACTTGTGCATGCACACCAGTAGCATTATAGGAAAAAATGCAAAACAGACATAATGGTAAAATTATGAATAAATTTGTTTTACTTACTTAATTTCTGAACATATTAGTATAAAGTTGACCGAATGCAAAAAAAGGGGGGTTGTTTGTTTCCTTTACTTGCATGTTCAAGTCAAAACCTTTTATGAGGATAAATGCAATGTTTTTAGCATTTGGGAGGTACTGTACACCGAAATGTATTTGCAAATACCGTTAAAAGTACACACAGAGACATAGTCAAATTAATTTCTCAACTAAATGCTAAAAACATTATTTTTTTTCCCATAATGTCCTGGGGTATAGTTTTTGTGGCATTATAGGAAAAGCACCGTTTTTAGCATCATGGAAGTATATTGGAGCATATTTACAAATAGGTTTAAACGTATATGCAAACACATTCAAATTGATTTTTTTGGGCTAAAACATAGCCCGTTTTCCGATCATGTCATGGTATACCGAATTGCACACGCATAACAAATAGCATTATTTAGATTTGAAAAATTCAAAAATTCAAAGTCAATGCCCTATGGCATTGCAATTGTTTCAAATGTACAGCAAGTATTTTTGAGTGCATTTAAATATGTCTGAATACACTTGCAAATGTGTTCAAACATACTTGCAAATATGTTTGCAGGTTTGCCAGTAAAAAGTGTTTGTACTCCACGTCGGCAGCTCCACACTTCCATAGGCTCAAACTTTAAAGCAATTTTTTGCATTTTGCATGTCTGGGCATTTCCAACATGTTATGCTGCTGATTTTTTTGCAGGTTTTTCCTCTGCAGACATGACGGGAAAGTGAAGGGGCCGAGTTAAGAGATATGTAGGGAAGGGTTGATGAAAACAACAGATCTCTGCTTAATCCTTTTGTGTCCACTGTGTTAATCCGTTCGAGCAGAGCCCACCCCAGCCCAGAGTGTTTACCCCCCCCACATGTGTGCACTGCATATAGCAGGCCTTGCCAGCACATAAACAATCAAATATGTTGGACTAAACCCCCCCAAAGTGGTCCCACAGACAAGACAGACTGCTGCTGCAGGCTCTAGACAGTTCATGCAACTCAGGTTCAACTCTTCGCCTGCTTTAATCCAGCCGGCGGGAACAAGCTTTGCATTTGCATGTTTTACTTTGTTTGCATATGCAAAGATATTTTTTGGGGAGGGAAGGCTGCAGAACGCCAGCGTGTGCACGCAGCAAAACCAAATCTTCTTTGTGTATCTTTTGTTTGGGCTGCTGTGATTTTAACAAATGCACTTGAGAGCAACACATTCGCAGCAAAGTATTTTTGTGTCTCGGTTTTGTTCACGCGCTGTAAAGGAGAAGGGGGGTGGCGGGGGGTGACGGGGGATGGGGGAGAGGTGGTTGCCAGGGGAAGAGGAGGTTGAGTCTAATGAGGTCACGCCCTGGCAACCCAATTGGCTCCGCCTACTTTGCTCCCCATCTCACCACTCAGGAAAGGAGGATCACCCCCCCCCCCCCCCTCCCAACTCCCTCACTCCTCCCCTCTCTGACAGCTAGAGCTCTCCATGGTTCTGAAGACAGAAAAACACGAAGAAGCTCCGGTTACAGTACGAGCAGTACGGCCGCAGCACTCAAGAGAGGAAAGGGTGTGAAGAAGCAGCAAAAGGGAGGCGAGGTCCAGAGGATGACGCGCTAACGGAAGGTGGCTACACCAAGCGGTGGGCGTGTTCTTGTTTTGATCTATCACCGGGAAGCCCGGTGTCATCTGTTCCAGCAGACTTGACAGACTGGACCAGTGAGGACCAGCTGGAACGAGGGCCACGGGACTTCGGTCCTGGAAAAGCATCTCTCGGATCCGGATGCGGATTTCCGAACGTCGTGTGTGACAATTATGTGCAGGAATAGATTTTAAATCCAAATTCCAAGACTGTTGAGCATCCAAGCTCGAGCGGCATTTGAGGTGAAAGTGTGTGTGTGTGTGTGTGTCATGTCAGCTGCGGCGGCGGCAGCGTTGGTGGCGGCGGGTGCGGTCTGCAGCTCTACTGCGTCTTCCTTCCTCGGCTAGCATGTGCTGATGAGCGGCGTGGTAAAGCTGGCACCTGGCTAGGGGTTTGCCGCCATTGGGACCGGAGGGGAGGGAGCATTGGGCCTGGTTCCCAATGGCCCAGTTTCTCTTGATCCTCATCCCGGGTCACGGGGAATCCTTCTAGCAAGTTGACCGAGTGGACCGTACAATGGATGGATTTCTCTGTGGATTTAAGGGGAATCGTACACTGGTGCTCCAGCAAAGGTCCAAGTGTGTACTGGATGTGCCGGTTCAAGACCCAAGATACATTGGTAAGCAAACCAGCAGGGGCACAAGACCACTGTGGGTACAAACGAATACACACACACACACACACACACCATTCAAATCAAAGATTGCATTTCCCTTTTTAGTGCAAGGACACACTCTTAAAACAGATTAGTGAAAAAAAATAACAGGCTAGTTGGTTAAGCCTGGGTAGCGGAACTAGGACAACGGTTCTCAAGTGGGGGGTACCTCTAGTGGTACATGAAGGAACTTCAGGGCTTACGTGAGATTTTAGCAGCGTTTCTGCTGATAAAAACTTAATTTCATGCTTTTTAATGCCGTGGCAGGAGGAGCACAGATTTCTTTTCAAATTAAGAGCAAATTAAACACAAATCAACTTTGTCCTGAATTGTGTCATACCCACTCCTTTACAAAACATTGTATGCCTTTATTTTCCTGAGTTTTAGACAGTCTCACATTGTCATAAGTAAAACCATTTTCATTAGGAGGAGCCAGAAATAAAACCGTTTTGTTTTTTGTATCAAACTTGCTTTTTGGGGGTAGGCCAACTTGCCTGAAGAACTATTTCACAGGGGGTTCATTATTGAAGTAGTCCTAAATGCAATACCAGTGTCAATACCATGAGTTCTTTTGATGCATAACATTTTCTACAAAAAAAACAGGACTCATACTGTGATATTTCACACTTTCCACAGTTATACATGCATATAAATTGCATGTGACACATTTGCGACTTAATTTATCACTAAACATTAGTTATAGTACTGATATTTCCAACCAGGAAGTGAAACGTCTTGTTTACTGAAGCCGCACGTCCCACTGGGCTGCCTCGCCCCCTTAATGATGTCACTCATTGCAGGCCAGCCACAAAACATCCATCTATCCATCATCCTGACCGCTTATCTTCACGAGGGACATGCTGACTAACCCAGCCAAGTGAATGAAGAGCCAAAACAGGCATTAAAATGCAAAACAGGAAAGAGACCGCTCTTACTAAGAGCCGTTCCCCCTATCAAATTGTTCAAGCAGTATTTATGCTAAAAGTTCAGCCCGCAGGTGAATTATTTACTACTGAAGTTGATTGTCCGGCTATGTGCTCCCAAACACACTTCGGCATTTTCCACAGTAAAACGAATACTTAAAAATGAAATGATGCTGTTTACTTGGTCGGCTCACATCAAAATCTCTCCTCCTCAACTCCAGAACCAAAATGAAAATGAAGAATATGGATATGGTTGGCGTGTATTTACTCTTGCACTGGTGATATGAGGGCTTGCTAACATCATCAGGCCTCTCACAAGTCATGTTTTTCTGCTCGGGCGGGGCCGCTGCTAAGAGCGCTGAAAAAGGAAAGAATGATTTGAAATGCATCAACGAAGGTATATAACACTTTGAGGGTGTTTAGGATGAGAAATCAACAATGTAACCTGTTTAAAACCTTCAAAAAGTTGAACTCCCATGATACAGTCCCTTTCACAAATTTTGGGGCAAATTTGACCAATGGGCTTGGAACACAAACACGAGCATCCACGCATCCCGTCAGCCGGCTATCGCGGCCTTGCAATCTTTTTGACATGGTGTCAGCAAAATATCCACGCCGGCTCTCTTGTGTCACGCGGTTGCCTGGGAACAGAAAGCGCGTGCCACTTTCGTTTACGTCGCAATCAAAGAGCACATCTGTGTTCCAACTGTTGCAGCCAATGTCAACTGGGGCAGAGGCCTTGGAAAAAGAACCGCCAGCGAATAGTGGAGGGGGGGGGGGGGGGGGGGCACTGAGGTAAATGGGTTGCCAATTGACAGGTTTTATGGAGATGAGCAAATAAGACACACGTTTTACATTGATGAGTTATGAGAGGACAATCCAATGTGAGAGGCTGGGCTGATGTGTGATAAACAAGCCGACTCCAGTGGCGAGTGCTGCTGCAGGCTTACGGGGATTAGGCAGACAGGCTTAATTCAGCTCAAACGCCGTTTGAACTGTGCCTGGCCAGCACCGCATCCTTCGCACGTTGAACCGGGGCACTCGTGTCCTTTCAAAGCCAGGCATATTCCAATTTGTGGCATTTACATGTCTGCTCATCAGCAATAAGACAGGGGGGGGGGGGGGGGGGGGATACCTCGACATCTTTCGGGCTTGGCTGACCTGATTTGCACTGTGAGATGCCAAGTGGATCCCCAAAAGCAGCATAAAATTGCAGCGGCAAGCAATGAACCCTGTGACCTAATGGTCTCACTGGAGTTCATGGCCTGCAAAGAAATCAAAAATTGGGAGCACCTTCAAATGCAATGTTTTATATTTTTTCCCTTCAAAAAACAATGACAGAATTTTGGAGAAAGACCTCCTCTATACACTGTATTCCAATATAGCATTTTGGCAATATCTGGCAACCTCGCGTGACCTTGTGGTAACCTTGTAGTGAGACCCACCAGCATTCGACCTTCAGTGACATACTAGCTTTAAAATGTTTTTTTTTATTTTTCTTTCGAATGCACATGCTCGTCAAACAAATGTGCTTTCTGTGTAATTTAAAGGGTTAAATTGATGATAACATCCCGTTATTTTGAAACTATATCACATCGTTATTTTTGGAGGATTCTTTTTTTCAAAGTCTAGAGTGCCTCAGAGTGGACATGCATGGAAGCGCAGTGCGGTTTGCTGATACGGTATCATTAGTGTTTGCAAAGTTGACTCAACGAGCTTTGAAAATAATTAGATGGCAATTGCTGTTTTTTCTTGTTATTTTGTTTAGTTATTTACTTTCTTGGCATGCATGGAGGATAAATAGGAGGCGTTTGTCTTAAAAAAAGGGTTAGCTTATAAAAAACAAAAATTATGTGCAGTTCAGTGATACAACACCATGCAGATCAGTGATACGGTATCACTAGTACTCGCAGAATTGGCTCAATAAGCTTTGAAAATAATTAGATGGCAATTGATGTTTTTTCTTGTTATTTTGTTTAGTTATTTACTTTCTTGGCATGCATGGATGATAAATACGAGGTGTTTGTCTTAAAAAAATAGCATAAATGTAAAAAGCAAAAATAATGTGCAGTTCAGTGATGCAACACCATGCAGTTCAGTGATACGGTATCACTAGTACTCGCAGAATTGTCTCAACAAGCTTTGAATATAATTAGATGGCAATTGCTGTTTTATTTTGTCATTTTGTTTAGTTATTTACTTTCTTGGCATGCATGGAGCATAAATTGGAGGTGTTTGTCTTAAAAAAATAGCATATCTCGAAAAAACAAAAATAATGTGCAGTTCAGTGATACAACTCCATGCAGTTCAGTGATACAGTCTCACCAGTACTTTTTTTTATGTATTTTTTGATTTGGACTGAAAATGGTACACATTTTCAAATGTACCCCCTGTTCCAAATATTCAATATTATGTTTAAAAATAAAATAGCGTTGAATTGGACAAACAAAAATGTAATACCGTGATAGGGTGATATTTTTGCTGAAGTTCATCAAACCGTGAGAATCTGATATGGGCCCATGCCTAGACACTAGGTAGACGATTGCCGTGGTTGCAATCTCCATCTGGCTGTCCTCCAAGTACCCCCAGCATGCCGGCTCACACAAACATCCATGGAGTTATCGGTAACCCCTCCCCCTCCCCTTGGTGCTTCTCTCACACGTAAACAAGCATGAGGCTCATCTGAAAACACTGACCTACATAATAAAAGCATGAGCTGTCTTCTCCGGAGTCAAACTCTCCTAATTTCTATTTTGTGCGCACATGAACACGATGAACTCTCAACGTCCTCATTAACCGCTGCCTGGATCATCCAAGTGGCTGCAAACCACTGAGGAAAAAAAAAAAAAACGGAGCGACTGAGGGGCACCGGCTTTTTTTTTTTCCACACTGTCGCAATGCATGTCACTGATGCTGTCAGTGGCGGTGGTCTTTTATAGCAAGAAACAACTCCGCACTGACTATTTTTAGACATCAAATACAAGACGATTGAGCGCGCATGCAAAATCTCGAGCTGCAGTCGAGCAAAAATTAATCCGTGCAGTTGCTCCCAGGAGTATTACATTTTCTCATCGCAGCCCACGACATTTTCTTTCAGATGAAAGCTCCTTTTTTAAGGTGCAATCGTAGCTGCAGCCTGGTCAGGCTATTATATGGATGTGGAATGACTCTTTATGACTGGCAAACTCATTCAAACGTAAATGCAAAGACGTTCAATTGTACTTGTTGAGTAATGCTAAAAATTGAATTTAATCATCATGCACTGCAAAGGAATAAAACCATCAAACCATCATGTGTCCTTAATTTTCAAATGTATTGGTTTAGTGTAGGCTAAATGCTAAAAAGTTAGCTTTTTTTTACTTGCACATGGGCAGGTCAACACCCAAAGGTGTTAAGAGAAAAAAAAATTGTTGATTTTTGTATTCAGCCCAAAAGTGTGCCCGATTGTATTTGATAAAATATTTGAGCATATTTAAACATACGTTTAAACATATTTTCAATTACGCTTGATTGTAATAATGGGGAAATAGGAAAAACATTTTTTTTTTCTCCACATAATGCCACAAGCTATCAGAAATCATGCACTAAATTAAAAAAAAAAATACTCATGACAAGTATTTGTAACTTAATTTTCAACTGTGGTATATTGTAGTCCAAATGCTTTTTTTGTTTCATTTGGACACATAGAAGTTGATACAGCATGGCATTATGAGGAAAAAAAAATGGTTGAACATAATTTTAATACATTATTAAACTTAGGAAATAAAAAGGTGTGTTTAACTGTAAATGCTAAAACCAATGCTTATGTTTAAGTCCGTTCTGTTAAAAAGATTCTCTTTTTGTCATTATTTCCTAAATGAAGAAAAATGGCCCTGGTCTTAAGATGAAGAAACATTAAAGCTTTTCATATTGTCATGAGAAATAAAATATATTTTTTAAGTGAAGAATCCTTAAGAAAATGCTTGAATTAATGTCTTGAAATAAGCATTCCTTTCCTAAGAATTTCTGCTAGACAAGATATTTTAATTTTTAGACAAAAATTAAGAATATTTCTTATTATCAGCCGTTTCTTAATAATGACATTTTGCAGTGTATTTAAAAATGTGTCCAAAGGAACTTTGGAAGGTTTTAGTGAATAACAATTCCATACTTCTATAAAATTGCCTCTCAGAAAGTAACAGCGGTGTCGAATATTGTACTGCAAAATGTTAAAACTGAGTACTGCCGATCCTTTGACTGTTTGCGTATTACTGTACTTGTCCATGTGTGTTTGTGTCTACCGCGTGTCACGTGACCTCGGAGGGATGTCGCAATCCTCCGAGGAAACGGACATGATGCAAAGCTCATTAGCGGCATCAACCTTCCACGGCAAGCGTAAGAAATTGGAAGCGCAACATCCCAAACTATAAATAGCCTGGCTATCTTTGCTTGACTTTTCACTGAGGATGACCTTGAATAAGAAAAGTTCCCTTCACAGCCTTACTTTGTGTTTGCAGTGGAATCATTTGAAGAATGATGAGCTCCAAGGAGGAGGAAAGCATCCGCTTCTTCCAGTACGTCGAGGAGAACGGCCTGAAAGCCTTCAACGGCCTGCTGGCTCAGAACCTGGACAAGGCCAGGAATGAGAAGAATAGGATATACCTGCAGGAGAAAAACGACAAGAAGAGGAAACAGGAAGAAGCCATTAGGAGGTAGGAACAAATAATTGTCATATAATTGTTATTTACAAAGAAATCCTGACAAAAAACATTCTGACAAAAATAATGAACTCTTGTTTTGAATCAGTTTTAAAATAAGCTTAACATGCATAGATGGTGCATACCTTGCTTGCAGGGATAGTCCATTTATTTTGCCATTTTTAACATTAAATGGTCATGTCTTGTCTATAATTTGAACTAAATTATTCCGTGTAAAATTGAAACCTTTTAAAGAAAAACAATACCGTTTGTACTTGCTTCACCTGTGTTCAGGGCTCAGATAACGGCCAATGACGGCTCACCTGTTGGTCATGTGACATTCATAGCCTGAGACTTAAGCAAATGTGATTTCGTTTTCACTCCACAAGAGAAAAAGAATGTGTTTTTAAAAGAAATAATTGCACGTGAAAAATTATTTAGTTAACAAAAAATGTACTCATTCAATACCAAAGACGTAATTCTGCATTTTTCAGAGCCCAAACATTGACTCTCAGGTGCTTATTTATATTTTTGGGCAAATATTTTCAAATGTTATTCATTGAGAATCCCTTTCAATGCCACAATAAAGTATTTAGCACCAAATATATCCCACAACCTTTGCCAAAGCTTTTACAATCCAGATCATTTTCAACTCTTCGATTTAAATGACGATTGAATCAAATTACTTTGATCCATCACCCAACCCTATGTTGTGCACATATACTAAAGACGTTGCAAACTAAAGACACTGTTTCCCCAATTTTGTTTGATCTCTACAATTTCCAACAAGTTTCAACTGATTGCACCCTAAAAGACACTTAAGTGACAGCTCACCCTTCTTTTCTTAATTCTAAAAGATGCTCCCAAAATGGAGCAGTGATGACCTCAATCCAAGTCCTAAATAAATCTAAATGTGAAAAACTAATTATCCTCCATAGATGACGGGGTGGGCATAGTCTGTACTCGCAATCCTCCAAATGTGGCAAAACGCCTGCGCCACAGGGACCCTGCGGCCACTTGGCCCAATTCTTTCAAACCCTTCATGCTGACATTTTACCTCTTCGCGAGCAGGACACTTGACAATACTTCATTCTAGGTGATAAATTGACTAATTGGATTAATTTGTCAATATAAATAAAAACCCGAATGTCTGGACTATTAAAACGTAAAATGACGTTTTTGGGACTGAATGGAAATTTGATAACTAAATTATTCTTCTCATACCATTTATACTTTTAAGAACACATTTTTTTTCTCTTGCTTTCGACTAAAAATGATATCACATGTGCTGAGGGCTCCGGCTCCCATCATGGTTCAGCTTAAGAATGTCACATGGCCAACAGTTCAGCCATGATTGGTCATTACCTGAGTTGTGAGCACAGGTGATATCATATTAAGTTGACAGCAAGCAGAAAAGTGGGTTTGAATAAATGATTATAAACAAAATATTAAGGTTTTACTGCGAAAAATGGCAAAATAAATAATAAATAAATAAAATAAATAAGTTTTGTGCAAACTACGAATATTACGTTTAAACTCGAACTGATTTTAAATCAGTATTCTTTATTTTTGTATGAAAATGCAAAAAAGTCTGACATTTAAATCAATGTTTTTTGTGTATTTCTTCCACTAAAATTGATTTAAATCATTGTCATCCAGCGTGATTGAGGAAAATTAAAATTTGGGGGGTTCATATAAGCAGCTTTGGTCATTGTTTGATTGAAGATTTACAACATTTATGAATGAATAGTATAAAAAATAGAATTTTTAATAATGCAAAACAACTAAATATTTAATATCTGCAGCCAGAAATTTTTCAGCGGGGTGGCCAGGGTGACAGAATACCTCAGAGAGGGGTGGCCGTGCATACGTCCATCATTCCTTCTCATACCATCCATAGCAAAACAGATGGCATTCTATAAATTGTACATTTATTCTTAAAAAAAAATCCTCCTCCTCCATATCCATGCACCCAAATCCATGAATTATATGTCAACAAGCCGGTTTATTTATAGGCTGTTTGCCCAGTGATTGGCTGAGAGAACAGAGCACAGGTGCAGCATCACATGAAAAAAAAAAAAAAGATGTCTTGAATCATGGCAATTTATTCACACGAAAAGCATATAGGATGGCGAAACCGGGAAGGCCGGCCTCACTCAAAGCTAACGTGTTGATCTGATTGGCCGTCGGCTGTTCCAGCTGTCACCAGGCAGAAACACATCTCCTGCAATGGTACTTGCATTTAATCACCAACCCCCCCACCCCCCGACAGACAGACACACACACACACACACACTCTCCTCCTTATTCTTGGAAACGCTTTTTTTTCTCCCACACGCTTTCTATCTTTTCTAGGACTGTTTTGTTCACACGTGTGCTCTCATATTTACATGCAACTACTCGCTCTCTCATTCAATCTCAGACAGTCAATTAAGACAGAAAAAAAACAGGGAGATTTGTGGGGTGAGGCACGGAGGTCATTTAATCGACCTACATATGGCTTCATGAAAATTATTTTGGGGGGGGGCACTTTCCCTCTTGTGACTGTGTATAAATATTTCAGCATTGGGCAACAGTTCAAAGACAGCGCAAGGGTAACAGGACAGTAAACGAATCTCTCTGCAGACGTCCTCTTGTCCTGGAACGGTCACCAAATTAACATTAGCTTCTTTTTTTTTCCATGAGTAATACAAAACACTCAGTTGAATTTTGATGTGTGAAGTGTAATTGCACATCCATGGCACTAGGTGGTGCAGTGGCACTCTTACTGTCAAAGTCTGTGCGGGAGTTATAAACTTTCACAATTTTCGTATTATATTATATTATACTGTATTTTGTTTCATAATCACATTATTGATTAAGAAAACACGATTTAAAAAAACAGCACAATGTTAAATACATTTCTCTTCGGGTTAATATTTTCGAGATATTGGTGCTTCTTTCCAGATCATGGACATACAATTATTTATTGATTTAGTATTTTTTTTCAGCATCAAACCGTTCGATTGGTTAAAATGTTTCAGTTTAAAGGAAGATTGACATTTGTTTTGTATTTCAGGCATTTTGATGCACTTTAAGATATGTTTTTTTCAGTCTGAAATTTACAATATACCTGTATTGTTTTTTTTTTCTTTTGTTTATGTTAATGGGGTTACAATTAATATATTTCTACCATTGTTGTAAAGAATGAGTGAGTGTGTGTATGTGTGTGTGTGTGTGTGTGTGTGGGGACCAGCTCTTTCCTAAAGCGTAATCTTCCTCAATGACTCCGTGCCCCCTATCCTATCTGTCAACATGAACACACCATATGCACACGCTGCTCAAAGAGCATGCCTCTTTTCGGCTCGGTTCTCAGGATTGTGTGCTCGGGCGGGGTCGTACGGCACTAAAAATCGAATTAAAAGTGACAAAGACAAAACAAAGCCCTCAAATGAACAGGACATAAGCACTCTAAGGCCTCATCAATCTGCACATGCCAGACGAGCACACGTGCGCTTTATTATTGTGCCTGGCTTCTGTATCTTGTTTCTATGGTTACGGCGTTGCTAGGCAGATTACAGCTCAGACCAGACCCCACCGTGTTGCACCTTCTGCGCAGCAGCTGGCCGGAGGGGGGTTCAGAATCAGCAAAGTCACACAGCAAAAACAAACAAAAACATGTGAATTCCGCTTCTTGGTATTTGTTTAATTGAAATGCCTCAGCTTTACCCTTTTTATTTTCCTGATAATATAAATGCTTAGTAAAAATTCTAAGGTGTCAAGCTCCACATTGTCCACGTGAATCATAGACATTAGCATGCGCCACACAGACATCATTAAGGCTCCTTTCATGCCAATCACCCATGTATAAAGATTGATTGTGTACACGCCGGAGGGTGGGGGTGGGGGGGTTAAAAGTGCAATAATGTGAGTAGCGGCATCTATACTATCCAGAAGTGGAACTCTAATCAATGCCTTACTGTGAAAAGGGAAGCAGTTTGCAGAGGACAGTAGCACAGCTGTTAACACTGATTTAACACTCAAGTGACATGTGCAAAAAATGGAATAGAGAGGAAGAGGGAGGAGAAACATGCCATGTTGATTGTGTACACTGTGCAAGGAGTCTTCTATTAGTTGTCCCCTGACAGGAAAGCCTGGAGCTTGGACAAGGATGCAAGGCTTTAATATGAATGCTGTGTCCCTCTATGATGCAATGTTATCTATTCGTGGTTTATAACTCACAAATTAATGAATCGTACTCTCAGATAGTTGATGAGATGCTTATAAAGAATGTTGGGATTCTTTTTGTAAATTGCCACAAAGTTCTGGCTAATAGGGAAGTAGTTGTTGGTGTTAAGAAAATTTTGCTGGATTTTAAGATTCTTGTGTCAGGAAGGAGCTAAATTTAGTCTGGGTTGTTAGTGGATATTGCTAAATCATATGCGATAGATGCATGTGCGTTATCTGTGTATGATTTTCACTTCAAATCATCTCACAGCAATAATACAGTTAATTGTTGGTGTCAAGAAAGGTTTGAATATTACAATCTATGCATGTCAGGGAGGAAGTTAGTATAGGTCTTTAGTGGAAATTGCTCAACCACATAATGTTTTTTTCCACTGGATTATTTTTTGCCATAAATCACCTCAGAGCAATATTGCAATTCATTGTTGGTGTAATATTGTTTGAACTGCGATCTTTGCGTGTCAGGGAGGAGCTCTATTTTGTCTGGATTGTTAGCGTAAATTTCCAAAATTTATGCAAACTTGCATTTCCAGTGCATTTATTTTCCTTATAACCATCTTATAGCAGTATTGCATTTGATGATTCACGTGTCTTATATTTTTAGAGCAGAATTCTTCATCAATTTTTACCATATGTACATATAAATAGGTGTGTCCTGATCCAATATTGATGTTGTATTATATAGGTTGTTCATCAGTGCTTCTCATTTCTTTTTTTCTTTTTTTTTTTTTTGCAAAGCAGGAAAGAGAAAACTTAACACCCCCCACTCATCTCAATGACTATAAATAAGATAAACTGTAAAATATAAATGCTATATTGTAAGTAACATAAAAACTGTATCCTATTTAACAAAACATTAACAAAAAAAAAATAATCATCTTTCAACAATCGTTAATTACGTTTTTTGAACCACATTTGTACAGGTTAGAGGTTAGTCTAAAGCAGACAAAAAATTACCAAGTGAATTACCACGTCTGAAAATGAAAAAAAATGCAACTTATAGGGGATATCCACGCTGCTCTCAGGGACACCTGCCCTACTGTTGGAGAAGGACTGGTCTACATCCAGGTATCAATGATCTGATTGCTATTTAAAGCAGTGACAGGAAAAATTTTCAAATTTGGAGCAAATGAACTTGAACATGAAGTATATATATATTTTTAGTTTTTCCACATTGCGTAAGAGTACAAAATGTTGTAGGTCTTTATTTTCTTCGGTTTCATATCTATACGCATATCGATGTTGTATGAAAAGTAAAAAAGTTGCAAGGGGACACCCCTGGCTTTACGGCAATTGCACACCATTAAACCGTGTCCTTTTTCCCATTTTGCAAAGGACGGGGGAGGACATAGCAACAGAGGGCAAGCACCTACGCATGGGCTCCATCAGCACGCCAGAGCCGCAGGAACACATGGCCGTGGCCCATCCGCACGCGCTGGCCTGCGGGCAGGGCTTCTCCGTGCGCTCCCAGTCACTCCACTCGGTTGGCGGCAACAGCGGGGGCGGAGACGAAGAGGTGGGCAGCCCCACCTCCAGGAAGCAGCCCCCGCCCAAGCCCAGGAGGGACCCGGCCACCAAGCTGAGCATGTCGTCCGAAGCGGTGGACCACAGCCCCGCGTCCGCCTGCCGCGGAGAAAGATGTGATGGTGAGTGCTGGTGGCACTTGGCACCCAAGTGCGGTGTTATTTTTAGCTCCCCTTTGAGGTGCCCTCCTCAAGCCCGCTTTTCCCACAGCGACACGACGTGACAGCTCGCCAGCCGTCGTCGCATACAACCGGACCAGCAGATGCCTCGTTCAAAACGTATAAAGAACTACTTTTTATGAGTGCCGATACCAAGCAAAAAATTAATCGATTAATTGACAACAATCGGTTATCAATTTAATCGATACAGTAAATATTTTAACTCTCAAAATAGTACAATATCGATACACTAGTCCTTTATCTCTAAGCACGATCAAACTACAATCTTTTAAATAGATATAAAATATTAATAAAAAAAAAAAAAACTTTGGCGTTAAAGAGGTTAAGAATCAAAAAATCATCAAAGCCCGTTTTTAAATGAAAATTGTCCAAATACTTTCCCAGGCCCCAAACAGATATTATTTGTTAACCTTTGTAGTTTTTTTTTTTTTTTTTTTTGCAAAAATATGTTTACTTTGAAAACAAGGATCGAAGTAATAACCCTATTGGTTTCAAAAAGGTTGGCCAATACACCATCAGTCACTCTCGTTTGAAGTTGTTTAATATATTTTTTTAATTTGCTTTTTTGCTAATATGTGAATTACCAAACAATAATTTGCAAATAAACATACTGTTATGCAAAATAAAATTGTATTCAATTGATCCACGGAATAAACTATGGAATAATCCATTATGAAAATATTCAATAGGGACAGTTTAGGTGTCCATCATTGCAATACAGAGTATGCAGAGTTTTCATTAAATTGAAGAGTTCATACTCCTAAAAACTATATTCAACATTCTTGTAACGATTATTTGATGAATGGATGAAATTGCTTTTAAAGAAAACAATAGATTTTTGATTCCATTACTGCTTTGGTCTGTAGCAGGTTAAAAAAAAAAAATGGGCAAAAATGCCATCACTGTTTATCAATAAGTACTGTGCATGAGGAAATCCTCTATTATAGTTTTGAGACGTGAGAGCAAAGCAAAACTGGTTGCCGAGGTTTTCGGTGTCCATTTCAGTCCGGATGCTTGACTGCCAATGTGATGCAAGGGGACTCGCCCAGCCTGTCTGAGATTGGTGGGGATGTCCGTGTGTGCGCAGATCTTCCTGGGCACCACGGCAACCGTCCCACAGAAACTAGACCCCCCCCTCACCCAGCCAATCGCAACGTTCCCGTGCAGCGCCGTCCAATGGGGCTGCGGGGAGCCCGAGTCTGAGGCGGGGCAGCCAATGGCGGCCAAGCTGTGGGGGTGTTCCTGGCTGAGGGGGAGGGTTGCGTGCACTGTAGCAAGAAGGGGCGGAGCTTGGTAGAGTAGAATCCATTCAGGAGGAGCGAATGACCTAGATTTGAGTTTCCCTCAGGATGAGGGTACGGGGTTGCGGGTAAACATGAAAGGGGGAGGGAGGGAAGGAAAAGGAGCGATCGAGGGAGAGGAAAAGGGACACGACGAAGATGTCACGAGCAGTTCTGGAAAGGGATCCGCCACGCAAACCTGTTTGTGCAAGTATGCATCTGTTGATGAAGGAACATGCACGCATATGCCCCTCACACTCACATGCTCACGCACACCCGCAAACACACATATTTAGGCACTTATAACTTACTGTAAATGTCCCATTGAAATCATGACACACTGAAATTGTAACTCCCAAACACTACGCCATGCAGATATGTCACGCGAAATCAGGCAATTTCATTCATCTGATGCATAAACCAGCATTTTTGTGCAAAAACATATTTCTTCATCGATCCATGACAGTGACGTCTAGCAACAGGCAGACTCAATTAAATGCTGTTCCCCAGGATCAGTACATGGAAGCACTTCAGGGGGTCTGAGATATTTAAAGAATAGATAAGTGCTATGCAGGAAAACAACAAAGCTAAAAGTATGCATTGTAAAGCCGAAACAGGTATTAGAAATGTTTCTTTTCAAATTAAGAGCTTATGAATTGGAACATGTAGGAATTTATTGTTAATCTGTGTTATAGTGTATCCTTTGCAATATATTGTGTGCTTTATTTATTTTTTTGTTGTTGAATGAAATATGCTTGGAGGGACCACTACAAATTCCAAAGTTTAATAGATTAGACACAAATGGCACAACACTGTCATTTTTTTCCATCCAAAAATGTTTTAAAATGGTTATGGTTACTTGCCTGAAAAAAAATAAGGAGGTACATCATTGAAAAAAAGCTTTAGAACCACTGCCCCAGATAAGTACATTTGTAACTTAACCAAGATGAGAGCATCACTATTTCAGTGTCTATGCTTTGCTGCATTTTTGTGCCGTGTGAAATATGTGCCCTGATGCCAAACATCAGGATGAGGCAATCAGGAAACAAGCAATTGAGCACCAGTCTTATGTGTATTTCATCATCTATGACTTACCGCAGGGGAACTGTTCAACGGATGGCTTCATTTGTGTCTTTCCATAATAATTAGCATTCAAAATAGCAGTGCCCTTGTACATGAGCATCGAACAGCCAATGTGGAGTCAACATTTGTGAATGGCAAACTTGTTCAACAAACTGCAAATTTCAGCTAGTTTACAAACACATTAAATGTTATTTGCAAATATTTGCAAAACGTACTTCTAGGCTTTTTCTCATAATGCCAAAGCGTATGTAGACTATGGATTAGTCCAATGGTTCTCAGTTGATTACATACCCGTGGAGGTACATGAAGGCAGATTTTAACAGGATTTCTGCAGGTATCAACAAATCTAATTGAGTGCTTTTTTAATGCCATGATAAAAATACAGTAGTTTATTTTCCCTTTCAAATTAAGAGAAAATGAATTAAAACATGAAACAACTCATGTCTAAATTGTTTTACAGTGACTCATTTGCAAAACATTGTATGCCTATATTTTGTTCAGCTTAGTGTGGGTGCATGATGCCATTAGTAGGGTTGAGCTATAATCCAATTCAATTAATTTGACATTTTAAAAATGTCATAGGTGGTAGGTTTTAAGCAAGTTATGCACAAGCGATTAATCAATTTTTTTTTTGCTATGAATGTCTTGGGGCAGTGACCCTGAGCCAACTGATTCAAAATCAAAGCAGGCTTGCTGGTACCTATCCCAGCTGACTTCAGGCAGTGGGCGGGAGACACCCTGAACTGGTTGCAGGGCACACAGAGACGAACAACCACTCACGCACCCAATCAGACTTAAGGACAATTTAGTGTGTTCAATACACCTGCCATGCATGTTTTTGGAGTGTGGGAGGAGGCAGAGTTGAGAGTGTGTGTATGAGTGTGCGAGCGAGTGTGTGTGTGTGCCAGGATGCTGGTGAGTCATAGAGTTACGAGAAGTATATGCGTGTGTCTGGGCCATCTGCTGTCTGAATTATTAAAGGCATAAAACCCGCAGCTTGAAAATTTTCTGCCATGATCTGGGTCTCAGCGACACTCACCACCAGCAGGCCTGTCAACGGGAGGGACGCTCGATCAAAACGCGTGACCCACAAAACCACGTCGAACGAGTACTGTATGACGACAGTTCAACGAGTTACGTGCAAGACTCTGAGGGGATGACGTGCTCTACTGCAGTAACTGGTCGAGCGAAACATCATATAAGCTCACTGCACCACATCAAAAGAGATTCACACTGCAATGCCACGTCACCGCAATCAGAAAAAAGCTCCACCGCGTGTGTTTGTGTGTGACCCAGATACCGCACTTGCATACTGCTTCCGCTGCTGTATATGCGACCTAGAAACGCGCATATGCCTCAACCATTCCCACATATCTGACTCAAGATACCGCTCTTAGCCATGCACGTTGACCTACATCTGACCCACTGAACCATGCAACGTGTTGCTTTGCATTACCGCTTAGGATTCATTCAGTGATTCATTCAAAAAATGCAGCAAAAAGATTGTAGTGAGCCCTCGTTACGTCTCCGTTTGTTTTTTGCTGCTTCAATCTACTGTGGGGTTTTCATTTGTGACCGTGACAGTATCTATAGTGGGTTTGCCTTTCATTTTGGCAGGATTTGTTGATGTTTATCTACAGTCAATAAAATATGAGGGGAATTTGTTTCACAAAAATCAAGGCAAGGAACCTAGAGCTTGTCACACCCCAAAAACACCCGTTCTGACAGCACTGCTTTACAGAGAACCTTTAGGAACTCAAAATGTTCCAATGGGCCTTTCGGGTATTCAGTTTCTAAAAAACAGACTACTGGATCCACAGTGTATCAGGAAGTACAAGGAAAGAACAAAGATGATGCTCAAAATACTGATTATAAGTTGCGTTTGGAAATTAACGTGAGCTCCTGCAGCACATGAGGATAAGAAGACTTAATAACTACGTAAATATGTTTAAAAAAAAAAAAAAGATTAAAATTTTGTTCGGTCAATGCACCTTTTTCTCTTTTTTGTGGTGTAATCCAAAACCAACCTCGAATGATGATAGTCTCGTTTTCTTGAGAGGTTCCCCAGTGTATTCTAAGCCTGGCCCTCTGCCCCTAAGCCAGGCTTTTCTTGCCCCCCCAGTCACCAAAAACGTTCCCAGTCCGTCTTTGACCACTAGGCTTAGCACGTTTTCTGGTGGAGATCTTGCCCCTCTTCTTCTCTCAAGCAGAAGACAAAGAAAAAGTACTTCAGTCGGTAGTACAAAGACTTACAGCGCTTGTTTTCAACTCTTTGTTTTGTTTTGCACTTTAAAAGTTAGAACCATTAAATGTAACAAGTGTTGAGCAGAGTGGAAAGTGTGTGGAGAAGAAGGATTGGTAAGGGCTTACAAGAGCTGTACATTTTTTAAAGGTTGTCATCTGTCTCACAGCTCATGGATGCAGTGAGGACTGCCGGCGGGTGCCACCGCCCAAACCCAAGAGGAACCCAAACACACAACTGAGCGTTTCCTTTGACGAGTCATACATCAAAACGCACGGAGGCGGCGGAATGTGCCCTGCCAAAACGCTCCACCGCACGTGCTCCCCGTGCGAGCGCAATACCTCACCGCCGCAGAGCGACGACAGCCCCACCGACGACTGCGAGGACGAGCCTGTCTACATCGAGATGGGCGGGATAGATGTCGGGGTGCGAGAACTCTCCAAAAGCGAAGACGAGGAGCCAGGGGAGTCCGTGTACGAGGAGATGAAGTACCCCATGCTGGATGATATGGAGTACCGTAGTGACCCGGTGGGGTGTCGTTCCGCATGCCCTACCCCGGCGCCGTATGACCCCGAACCTCTCAGTCGATGCTCCACTCCGAGAAACATTCCTTTCTGTGATATTCCTGCACCGTTTCCCAATTTACTTACCCACAGGCCTCCGCTGCTGGTGTTTCCCCCGGCACCGGCCCAATGCTCGCCCAACTCGGACGAGTCTCCCCTCACCCCGCTTGATGTTACCAAATTGCCAATGCTGGAGAACCAATCTTACAGTAAATCTCCGACCTCTTCTGCCGAGCCGCCCTCATCAGCACACATCCGTAGAGAACTCACGGCCACGCCGACCCTCACGGTTTCCGGGCGCTCCTCCGCGCCTCCCCTGCCTTGTACTCTCTACAAATCGTCCACCTCTTCCTCCTATCAACGCAGCCACTCGGCGTGCCCGTCCCCAGTCAGCATGGGTCGCTGCCTCACCCCGTTGAGCCTGATGCGAACGCCGCCGTTCGACACTACGGTGCCATTTCCGGGGGGACTGCCCAGGAGCGCTTCCGCCACACCTCATGGCAAAGGGTCACCGCCCCAAGATGGTGTGGGACGACTCCACGGTTCCATGCAGAACGTCTCCACGGGACGTTCGCGGACACCTACGAGCCCGCTGGATGAACTGACTAACCTGTTTACCACTGGGAGAAACATGCTGAAGAAAAACACCAGTGGGAGAAAATCCAAAGAGCCCGGAGAAAGTAAGTCATTTCACACATGTTCTTGAAATCGGGTATCATCCATCCTCAAAGAATGTGATCAGAGCTAACAATTGCAAATTATAGAGTGCCCTTGTTTGCTGGCAGCATTACAAAGTTGATAGCACTGTCCAACTTCAAATCATTAGTCCTGATTATTAACCCTGTTCCTCCACTTTCGACATCCATTCTCAATTGAGTTGCCAACTCGAATCATCCTCTGCACATTCATAAATGTACCCATTGATGTTCCTTTTTGTCTCATACCTGGCGGCTTCGTTTCTAGCTTTTTGTCTCCTACCTGGCAGTTCCATTTCGAGCATCACTTGAAAGATACATCCACTATCTCAATCTGGTCTCTGCATCTTTTTGACCAAGACTTAAATCTGTGCTGTCCTTCTGTTTTGATCAGTCCTTATTCTGTCAATTTATGTCACTGCCAAATTTTAGCATCTGGTAGGTCTCCTGCCTTCTGGCGATTGTCTTGTTGAAAACTCCGGAAATAGTGGATCTTTGTGTCTTCCTGTGCAGCATTCCATGTTCAATAATCTAGGTACTGTGATCCGAGTCTGATACAGATATTATTATTAAATCTGAAGGGATTATAGTCAGAACCAGGCAAAGGCTTATTCGAACTGCCAAATGACTTTGTGTATGTTTTTTCTTAAACATGTATCCCAGGCAATGCTTTACATAGGAGCTAATTTAGTGCTAAATAATTTAGAATGAGATGTTCCTTATGTTTCAGTTTGATCGAAACATGAACCACAGAAACAGCCTAGATATCTATCCTTACACTGTACTCTTAGCAACTACTACATAGCAACAGTGGAAGGAGAATTCCATTTCTTATTTGCAGATTCTCTCCCTGAGGCTAGAGCAGCCAATCAGAGCTTAGGACATGCCGGCGCTCGGCGGAGCAACACGCTCCTGATGTGCAGACAGCAATGGCACTCAACTCCAATCTAACACCTCATCGGAGCATTACAGATGCTCTTGTCTATCCAATCACTGTATGGTCTACTTAACAGTTGCAGCCAATCCGAATGCAGCTGCAGCTTTTACACTCTGCAGGCAATTTAGGTGTCTTGACATTAACACAACTTGAATTTACCACATGCCTGACAGTAAAGTTCATTTGCGTTTTTATCATCTTTTATTATTTTTAAATCAAAATGGAGATACAAAACATCTCATTTCCGGGAATTAATCTGAACCTTGCTGCTTTTGTCTTACTCCTAATGTTCTATTAGTATAAGACTTTTTTTTTTTTTTTAATTAGTCACACAAACACGTGTGTGTGTGGGCGTGGGTGTGCGTGCGTGTGTATGCGTGTGTGTGTGTGTGGGAGGACAATCACGACCGCTAGAGCTTCTTTTTTTTTTCTTTCAAGCATCAACAACTAGTGTGACCCACATAGCAACTGGTTAATCGCCATTTGCCACACATACAGTATATGACACATGCCTATGAACAGTACTGTTATGCAAGAGCCCATATAGGAGCCGTATAGAACCACAGTTCTGCCTTATGATGCGTAGTGGAAAGCTGTAATGCCTTTATTGTTTTTCTACACGAACACCCACCGGAATATAATGTGTGGAATTACAGTAGTGTTAAAGCTGGATCTGAGACTGTCAATGAAGATTTAAGAAAGGGTTTTCAGCCTGAGGCATTCTTAAGTCTTAAGTAAAATAAGGCCATGTACGTACTGCAGATGTGGCACTTGGCACTACTACAACTAATACTACTACATCACACACACAATCATCACAATATAAATAATAATGAATATTATACAGAATACAACGCCTTAATTGTCATTGTATGGCCTCTTGAATATCGTCCTCATCATAAAAACTACTATGATCAAACAACTTTAATAAACCAGTATAATCAATAAGGAAGGGCTTAAATTCTTTGTTCAGTATGCAGTTGGTGCCACCTAGAGGACAATTTTTCGTAATGCAACACTCTAAACAACAAATCTTCAGTAAAGGGCAACTTTATGAATTAAATGATGCTGTGTTTCACATATGAACAAATATTTGATAATTAGCATGTCTACATGCTCAATGCCATTAACTTCTTATTATTTATACCTTCTATGATTATTCACAGCTGAGGCCAAAAGTAAGTCCCACAGCGATTCCAAACGTGAGGGCAAAGAACGCCACAGCCACAGCAAGGAGTCCAAGCGAGACTCTAAGGAGCGCCACAGCAAAGAGTCCTCTCATCGCAGGGACAGAGACAAAGAAAGAGACAAAGACAAAGAAAAAGACAAAGAAAGGGATCGATCCAGCAACGTGGAGTCACTGTCTCACAGGCGCAACAGCAAAGAACGAAGTGGCGTGGACGCCCCACTCGTTCGCAGGGACAGTCGGGATGGCAGAGACCAAGGCTACAGCAGTGTGGAGCCCATTCCGGTTAGGTGGGATTCTAAAGAACGGAGCTGCAGCTCCGTAGAACCCGTTCCGCTGATTAGAAGAGACTCAAAAGATAGAGGGATTAATAACGGAGACTTGATGCCGAGACGAGACAGTAAGGACAGGGGCACGGGACACAGTATGGAGTCTTTGCTCAAACAAGAAAACAAAGACAGAGAGCGATTCCTCGAGCAGGCGCCACCAGAGTTGCTACCGAGACAAGACGGCAAAGACGGCGGTAGAAACGGTGTCGACTGCAGACACGAAAGTCGAGAGAGACTGCTGGATCAGCCCCCGGAGCTTTTACCCCGACAGGACAGCAGAGAACGAGTCAGAAACGGGGTGGACTCAAAGCACGAAAGCAGAGACAAGCCACCCGAGCTTCTACCCCGACAGGAGAGCAAAGACCGGTTTAGAACCGCTTCAGAATACAGGCATGATAGCAAAGACTATCGTCCTGATTTATTACCTAGACAGGACAGCAAAGAGAGGGCAAGGAACGACATGGAGCACAGACACGAGGGAAGAATAGATCAACCGCCCGAGCTCCTTCCCAGACAAGAGACGCCCAGGAGCAGCAACAGTAAGGACCGGGTCGGATATGTCTCTGAATCCAAGCAAGAGGGGAGAGAGAGAAGCATACACAACGGAGGAGACCTCCCGCCACCTCTTCTGCCGAGGCAGGACAGCAAAGATCTGAGCCGAACCGGCCTCGAAGTGAGACGAGACAGCAAGGACAGAAGCTTGAACGGCTCGGATCAGCACCAGTTTGATGGTAAAATCACAAAGAGTCCCACGGTGATGGAGTACAGGTATGACAGCAAAGAAAGGGGACATAGATCCGACGGAACACCGCGACGAGAGAACAGGACAAATCCGAGTGCGGACCCGTCGAAAGGACAAGAGAGGAACGGGAGCGCAGTGTCGGGCCAGCATTCATCCACCACCACGCCTACTCACCACAGCAGATCAACTGGAAGCCCCCCGATGACCGTAACTGGTGAGCGTACTTTTTGTCCTCTGGTTCTGTTTAGTTGGCTATCAAACATTATGAAACATGGTATGGATTTTGCACTGCATTTATCAAACGCATTCTAATGTCCACTTAAAAATTGTTCATGACCAAACTATATTACGATGATCTAGGTTTTTGTGGAATACAATTGTGCAAAACGTTCCTAAAATGAGACTTTTGTTCTTGTTTTTGTAGATATGAAAGCAGCACCTAAATATGCGCGGTCACCTTCTATGTCTGCTAACCCTTCCCCAATCGGTACACCACAAAGGAGAGCAGCAGAGGCTCATCAGAGCCAGGTAAGCACATCAAAGTTTGAGTGCAGTTACCAGTACCATGGGTAATCCATTTGTAGGTAAATTATTTCAAAACTCAAACTATCATTGTAGGAGAATGCTCCAAAGTGAAGCATGTAGTTGCTTGTAGTTGGGCCAAATAACCAAAAGCAAAAGCCCTATCCCATCGAGGAACAAACGTTGGCGAGTATCGGTGAGGGTAGCGACTGTTTAGATCTTTTCAGGGATTGTTCAAGGCGTTCGTGTGGTGGCTGCCAGACGATGGCCCGGACTGCTCTGTTTACATGGAATTTTTGAACATACGCAAAACCTCCTTGAAACAAAAGCAGTAAAGGTGAATGTCTGCCGACGGACTGGCAACCCTCAACGAGTTCAAAAGAGCCGGAGCCCTCGCTGACACTCGCCAACATTCACTTGACTTTTAAACAACTGTAAACCGCCAAGCCATATTCAAGACTGTGATTGAGTGCCGTTGATAGACCACTGTTTCTGTCCTTCAGATGCCCCAGATGCCATGGATATGTGGGGACACCACCATGCTGGAGCAGATCGAGAGGAAGCGAACCCTCTGCAAAGAAATCCGTTCCAGACAACATCCTCAACTGCAGCGCTATCTGGAGAGGCCTCCTCCAGACCGGAGTGAGGACAGGCACCACGAACGAAGTCAGTGCAAGCAAGAGAGCGCCTCGGTCCTCCCGGCTTGCGGGAAAAGCAGCGGGGCCAAAAAGATCCGTCCTCCTCCTTATCCGACGCAAACAACTGTATTCTGGGACACTGCAATCTGACTTGATTCAAAAACACACCTCCCATCTGCCACACTACCCAGAATGGTCCCCTTCCTCACCCCTTGAGGACATCTAGACAACCAACTAGAGCACCGGAGGGATGATGCTCATTGATGTCAAAGGACAATGGTGTTACCATAGCAATATTTCTGCTTGTTCAGGTTGTCATGTTTTCTTATCATCGCTGGTGATATTTGATATTTTTCTATTTCATGTGGCTGGATTCTTGTAATATAACTAGTAGAGTAGATATTTGAGGAATAGATATTTTCTAAATCAGATGGGGATTAAAGAGCATCTTTAACTATGTATAGCAGATGTAGATGCCATCTAATTTTCCATTTGTTTTGTTGTTTTAATTTTTTTATGTTTTATTGCTTACTTTGATCTTAAATAATCTACGAATACTTGTCCTGTGGTAGCATAACTGTTTATTTTTTATTTTTAGACTCAACACTTTCATTGTGCTTAAAAGCACAAAAACGAATAGTCGATTCGCTTTTGTCTGCATCTATTTGACATTTTCACTGTTGTATTGTCGGTTGAGGAGTTGTGTCGACTAGTGTTGTAGTTCTCGAAGTCGGTCTTGGTCTCGAGACCGACTCGGGACCACCTTTTAAGGGTCTCGGTTATATCTCAGAATCAAAGGCATTTTTACTCGGTTTTGGAAAGGGCGGACTTGGGATATTTGATCAAGGCTGGTCGAGACCACCGCCATCATCACTACTACTACTGCTAATGCTGTGACAAGCGAAAAATTGAATAATTTGTAGAGGAGAAACAGCAAATTTGCTAACATTTGAGATTTGATTTGTTTGCTTGTGTTTGCTGCAAACTAAATTAGAAAAAAAAAGATACAGTTTACTCTTCCGGTTATCTTTTTTGTGCGTGTAATTTCTCAGATTACCTCCTGAGACCCAGCCTATTCACTTTAGTGGACATTGGTTTTGTTATTTACCTTTTGACTCATTAGAGCTACCCTACTAATTAGGAGTATTCTCAGTTAAAGGCATCCTGGCTTTTCCAATGATGTCTCATCATGTCCCACTGAGACAAACCGAACATAGAAGTTGACACAAACGAATAGGCCTGATCTGAGGCGGATATATGCAGTTTCGGTCTTGTCACAGTCTCGACTTCCAAAGATCTTACTGTTGTGTCGGTGTGGACCTTTAAAAATCTTGGTCTTGTCTCGGTCTGGACCTTTAAAAATCTTGGTCTTGTCTGGCTCTGGTCCTTTAAAAATCTTAGTTTTGTTTCTGTCTGGACCATTAAAAATCCTGGTCTCGTCCCGGTCTCGATACTTTCTACTCACGATGATGTCTTAGTCTCCGTTGGTGTGGTCTTGACTACAACACTAGTGTCGACATTAGGAATGGGTTTAATCGATTGTCAAATGTAGATCGGATTGTTGATTAATCGAGTTTCGAAGCATTTAAAGCAAAACGGCGTGCGCTGTCAATTCAGTATCAAATGGTTTGCCATCTAAAGAAGCCCAACATGGCAGCTATGGGAAGTTGAGCTTCATTCAAACATGCAGCATCGTTTACCACAATCCAGCACTGTCAGCAAAATTAATCCCAAACTATCAAGGAGACATTCTGCCGTCCCATCGAAATGACAATAAAGAAGAAATATACCTCCATAGTCGATCAAGGGAATTTGGCAAATGCCCATCCCTGACGGTCATGCTTGAGATTTGTTTCCAAGCCCACTTCAGTTTGTTCCAAATGTACATGAGTCACACTAGAACAGAAACAGAAATCATAGTGCGCTTCTGTTTGTGTATCACAACGAAAAGTCCCTTCACCGCAGCCTTTTGTAGGGAGAGTTTAGTAGCGGGGCTGAGAAAGTCTAATTATTTCTGTCATATTTTAAGACACGGTAGCAAATTAGAAAATACATGATTAACAGTATAATTTCCAAAACCAGCCAAAGCCTGTTTTAACCTTTGTGCACTATTTTGTCCAATTCTTTGATCTTCACATCAAAAGGCATTTTACATCAAAAGGAAAGCATTGAAAGAAGACACTCGGGAGTTGAAATTTCACCCAGGTGGTGACAACGTGTCAAAGTTCAACATGGCACGGCCGTTTAGTTTTCACACTACCAGTAGTGTGCGGTACCTTAGCTAAAATACTGCTAGTAGAATGTCGAAGGATTTGTCCAAAAAATGGACACAACACTGCACAAGGGTTAAGCGAGAAACTGTGTGGTTGCACTTCGAATGGGTTGATTCTTCGAATTGGGCTTGGTGGCAATAGCTGGTCCTTTGAACGCCGGCGCCTTTACTTTGCCATGCGCGCTGCAAGTACCACAAAACAGTGTAAATACTTGATGCCAACAACCAGCCTGTACAATCAACACCTGAGCTTTTAGAACATGTCTTGATTTTACTGCAGATTATAATAGCCATATGCACTTGCTTAAGAAATACCTTTCAAGATGATGCTTATATACAGTATATATTTTTGAAAACGTGACAAGTAGCGAGCTGTGCCATGTGCGTTTTATTTGGCAGGGAAGTAAAAGCTTCATTGAGGCTTTGGCAGCCTGGATAGATTGCGATTGGCTGGAAACTTTTACAGACATCATCAAGGACCTACGTCATGGCAACAGCAAAAAAAGAAAAAAAAAAAGAATATAAGGACCGGGGTTGCACAAAGGCCTCCAAATCTGGGAGGTTTTCCCAAGAAAACTGCACTGCCCGTCATCGTTCCATCACATCCAATCAGGCTGGTTAAAAAAAAAAGAAAAAGTTCCTTTTCCCTCTGCTCTCTCCCTCTACCTCAACCTCCCGCTTTTGTCATCTCGATTGGTCCCCTTTTGCACATTCAAATGCAATGTCCACATTGCCAAATAGAATGGGTTTGACGGATGAGCTCCAGGGTGCCAGTGCAGTAACCCCCACCGAGGTCCTTCGGTGTTGTACCGCTCAGTGTGTGTGAGAGCTTGCGAGGAAGTGAGCTCTGTGTTTGTGTGTGCCTAGCTACACTGTATGCAAGCTGAATCTAAAAATAAAAAAAATACAACAAAAACATGATTGTTTTAAAATGTTCACTTTGCCCCGCACCCAAAATACTTGGGGAGCTGGCGGAGGAGTTTGGAAATGTAATAACGATGATGATGATGTACAATCTTTTTGTGTGTATAAACGTGCACTGTGAAAAGGTAGAGAGAGCACCGCACTGTCAGAGTCCTCTGTCTTATTGCACTGAGTGTTCTCTTGTTTTGCGTATTTCAAAAAATTTTAAAAAAGGAAAAAACATGTTTGAGGAAAAAAAAAATGTACTGTATTCTGATTGTCACTTGGCTTTGTTAAGAGAATTAAATAAATATGAACTTGAAATCTGCCATGGAGAAAATGACTGCTAGTGAGTTTATTTCCCAGAGGAATTTGCCAAACGTGAAACTCAGAAACGTGGGTCAAATGTGAGATACGCTAATTCCACGTGTCAAACCCAAGGCCGGGGGTCAGATCTGGCCAATGACATAATTTTATGTGGACCCCAAGGCAAACCATGAGTGTCAACTTCATGTTTCTAGCAAAATGCTCTTCATTTTTAATATATGAAATTTTCTCTACTATAGGATAATTTGATTTACAGTAAAAGGTGAACAAATGATGATTCCAAAACTAGTTCTACATCAATTTGTTGTGTTGAGTTATATGACCCCCGTGGGACATCACTCCTAAAATTCCATAAAAATGAGTTTGACATTCATGCAAATCCTTTATACCATCTGCTAGAGCTTCAGATTGACAAAATGCAATTTCCTGTGAAAAGTGCAAAATTCATAAACACTATGTCCTGAATTAGACCTAGTCTACATGTAACCGGGTTTCTTACAAACAGAATGTAAATGGTAGTTTTCTGCCCTGTCTTTTATACACCCCCGTTTTTTGTTTGTTTGTAGTTTCATCAAAAACATAGATGAAAACTCCAGCTAAAAGTGGAGATTCACCAAATTCTCCGGACCATAGACTGACTTTTGCTTCATGCCTCAATAAAAGTCACTCGCTATCATACTAATTCAATCAAGCAGCTCACGCGTTTGTTTACTGTGGAATTGCTGCTCACCTGCTCTGCGTCTGACATTAAGACCACACAGAATTCCACGTTGGATGAGACTGTGCTGCAGTGGGGAAGGAAGTGTTCAATTTTTTTTTTGTATATAAAGTTGTAAAAAAAAAATCTTCTCTTCTGCCGCCTAGTGGCTTGACATGCTTGTGCATGAATTGAAATACACATTTATCCATGTGTTCACAGTAGAGGTAATTTGTTGAAACAAACAAAGCTGTATGAAGAGATTTCCATCCATTTTCTATCGCTGCTTATCCTCACAAGGGCCGCAGGCTTGCTGGTGCCTATATGCAGAGACTTATTTATTTATTTATTTATTTATTTATTTATTTATTTATTTATTTATTTATTTATTTTTAACACACAAAGAGGGGCGTTGGTTCCCTCCGGAGCACTCCGGCTTTCCTCCAAACTCAAAAATATGCATTGCAGGTGTTTTGGACATACTAAATTGTTCTTAGGGGTGATTGGATGTGTGAATAGTTTTTCGTCCCGGTGTGGCCTGCAATTGGCTCGCAGCTGGTTCAGAGTGCCCCCCACTTTTTATATCGCTTCTGGTGCTATGTATTTAAAAAGTTGGATAAAGAAATTTTATCCATTCATATTTCAGCTAGCTAGTGTTGCCAGGTTGTTGTTTTTTTTTGTCATGTTTATTGGTTATTAAATCAATGATAGCCAAATTAAATGTCAAAAAGCCGCAAAAAAAAAGCGTTGAAATGCATGACCTAAGTATGGATTAATTATAGGTTTTGTAAATTTAGCTGTAAAAGAGCACAATCTGGACAGCAGAAACAAAGTAGTATTTGCCCTGGAGGAGACTTTAGTTTAAAAAATACACAACAAATGAGGTACAGTGTCAAGATAATCATCAGACATACATCCTCCACCGGTGATGGTAATAACATACAATCATAAAAATCATAATTTGTGAAAACAAATATACAAAACCAACCCGGTGTACTCAGAAGCTTGGTTTAAACAACTATTTTACGAAGTGAGTTTGTTTTCTAATCTAAAATGTGCGCTAAGCCAACACATACGGGTAAGGCCAGAGTGAAGTCAATGGTAAGGCTATGCTAACTGTTTTCTCTTTAAATGCTAGCAAAAAGTTTGCTAAGGACAATTTTGTAGGAACAAATGTTTTAATGTGGTTACGAGAAACTGGAGCTTCTTTTGTCACATCGGTGCCTTGCCTCACTAGAAATTAAAAACTAAAAATAACTAGTTAGGAAGAAGCATGCATGACATCACTAACCTCATTATGTTCTTATGAAAACATTTTTTATTTTTTCTATGGCTTTCCTAATAGAAGTAATAGTACTGTATGTCATTTTCTTTAACCATTGTGTGGTATTTTGTCCAATCCTTTGATATTTACATCAGAGGCATTTTACATCAAAGGGAAAGCATTTAAATACAACACTAGGGAGCTGAAATTTCACCCAGATGGTAAAAACAAGTCAAAGTTCAAAATTGCACCACCACTTAATTATCAGATAGGGGCAGTGTGCCATCCCTTGGCTAACTACTGCCAGAATGATGTGGAAGAAAATGACCCAAAAATCATCAAAATATTGCCAAGGATTAAGTTACATTTTTTGATAAACACAAAATAAATTGAGCACCGGGTAATCCAAAGGCTTTCTCTTCCACCATTAGGCCAAACATCTCCTAGAGTTCCTTTACTGCCTGAGGCAGACTTGACACTGACTGGACTTGCGTCTCTGGTCCTCGGCAGCTTTGATGGTTCCAGGCCTCGGCTTGACAAACTGATCTTCGTGGCGTATGGCGGTCAGCCAGAAGCTGTAGAGGTTGGCGAAGTAGTGACAAGAACCTCGTGCGCCCTGGCATTCGATGATCGGGTGAGTTCGGAAGTCCTTGAGGCAGCTGCCAGTAGATGTCAGAGATTGACCGCCACCCTCGTCACCTGCCCCCGTTTGCTGGAGAAAACCACAAATACAAAAGTTGTGCTGAAAACTTTTTTGAGCTTTGTTTGCTAATTGAAAATAAGAAAACAAAATGATCAGAACCCTTAACCCTTGTGCAGTATTTTACATCGATGGGAAACCAGGGAGCTGAAATTTCACCCAGATGGTGACAACGTATCGAAGTTCAACAAGGGACGGCCATCTAGTTATCACACTAGAGTGGCTAAAATACTGAGAATGATGTGGGGAAAAAAGTTACAGAAAATTGGTCCAAATACTGCACAAGGGTTAAGAGCCAATATGTTAATTTTGTCCATGATACATACAAGGAGGAAGGAGAATCCTGTCCATAGGCTCCTCCAGCCAGGTGGGCATTGGGGAATTGCTAGATCCTGACTATGAAAAGCCACAGCGGGCAAAGATGTCTCGCACACCACACAGCGGCTGATGTGGGATCTGATCTCGTGCCCAAAGAGCGGCATCATTGGTATGGCCGCCGTGGTGGAAAGCCAGTAGGATTTGTCGTTGCGGGCCGAGTAGTGGCAGGCAGCTTTGTTGCAGTAGGAGAACGGCATGGAAGAAAACACGGGCAAGCAAGAGCCAGCTTGACCTACAAAGAAGGGTCAGATGAGCCAAAAATGATTTACTATTCAGTGCATGGTAGTCTTGAAACATTATATGGTTTTCCCCACCAAGGTCTTGCGTGTGCGCTTTCTCCTGTCCCTCCAAGAATGCCAGACTGTAGCCCACCCACAACTGGTTGCTGCCTTCGGGGCAATGAGGCACTTGAACTGATTGGCTGTGAATTACCAACAGGAACCCTGAGCTTGAGGTCCTCGTATAACCTGGCGCGCCAGGGTCACCGCGTTCACCTGGGCTGCCTGGAGAGTGAACAATGAACACAATTCAAAAGAAGAAATTGTCAACACCCCCCTACTTTTTTTTTGCTCTTTTAATAGTTTGAAGCAGCGGTTCTCAAATGGGGGATATGTGAAGGCACTTTAAGAGGTACATGAGAGTTTCTGCAGCTATCTATTGCAATGGCATCAACAGTACATTTTGATTTTTAAATTACAGTTTGCTTTTCAAATTGAGAAAAAATGAATTGGAGCATGAATCAACTTTTTGGTGAATTGCATTGAGGTGATTCCTTTGCAAAATGTTGATTGCTTTTATTCTGCACATTTTCTGTCAGGGGAGCTACAAATAAATCAGATGAAGTTACACAATTGAATTTATGGTGTTGTGGAATAAAAAAACATGCTTAAATATACTACTAAGAAATAAATCAGACACAAATGGTACAGAACTCTGTTTTTAAGTCTTTATTTTCCCTTCCAAAAATGGTTCGCTTTCGTTAGGTGCTTGGCTGAAAAAATATGTCACGGGGGGAATATTTTTTTTTTTAAATAAATAAAAAATTCTGACAACCGCTGATTTAGCCATACATCTATAGCAAGTTCCAAACACATGAATGAATTTCAAAACTCACCTTGTGGCCCAACAAATCCAGGCTGACCAAAATCTCCTTCATCACCAATCGGACCATCAATACCGGGAGGACCTAGTGGTCCAGGGTTGCCCCGAGAACCAGTTGGACCCTTTTGTCCTAAAACACAAGAAAAAATAAATGGTTCTCAATCAAGTCCAGACTTCCAATAAGGCAGAATAACTTCCATCCATTTTTCTACAGGGTTTTACCCTCATTTGGGTTGCACGTAAACTGGACCTGGCATTGGGAAAGAGGCAGAGTAAGATCTGGATTGGTCTCAATCAATCATAAGGCCCATTCAGACAATGAACTCATTCACTGCCAATGACAACTTAGACTCAAAGATCCATTTTTGCTGGATTGGCAATGAATCAATTATCTTACTGCTAATGAAATTTAGTCTAATCTTCCAAACAGCTTTTATAAATGGTTATAAAGAAAGATAGACAGTCTACAAATAATATGAAACTTTCTTGCCTTTTGGTCCATTGCGCCCAGGTAAACCCGTAGCACCTGGCAACCCAACGGGTCCTGGGTAACCGGGACGTCCTGGAGGGCCGTCTGGAGCTTTCTGTGTGGGTTCGGTAATCGAATCGCCATGGGCACCCTTAGCACCTGGACATGACAAAGATATTCCCAGCAAAAATGATGATGTCTTCGATTGAGCGTGCTACTTTTTAAGAACAGTTCCAAACTAGCCTTAAAGGTCAGGGCGCAAAGAATTCTTAGAGTTGGTTAAAAATCATATGTTGGTTGATATTAATATATTTATCTAGGAAGTTGTGAAGTATAGTTTCATATAATACTAGGTTTTAAAACTTTACAAACAAGGAATGCTAACCCACTGCGAAACGGCCGTGAAATTCCATTCACCTGGCTTTCGTGAAACCACGGCTACGGAAATAGCTGAAGATGCGAGGGAAGCGTTACTCACACTGTATAGGACAAATTCAAACTAGTTTTTAATGATTCAGCTGATGTACGCGTTAGTCAATCATTTTGTAAAAACAGTTATACTTTGCGAAAGGGTTATGAAACTTTTCAATCTTTGATCCCTGGCCTTTAACAATCCCTGAAAGCGTTTGAATCGCTTACCAATATCACCAGGTGGACCAGGTAGCCCTTTCCTCCCCCAAGGCCCAGGATCACCTCTCGGTCCTTTAGCCCCATCAAATCCTCTGGGACCAGGAAGGCCTCTGTCACCTATAATTGTGCATTTAAAGCTCGAGAATAAGAGTAATGTGATGTTTGGAGTTTTGAAAAAGAGTTGAAGATGATTTTACCTTTTGGTCCTGGAATTCCTGGATATGAAGAAGTTCCTGGATTTCCTGGATAGCCCTTCTCTCCCTTTCTGCCTTGAGGCCCTGGTGGGCCGGTTGGTCCGGGATCTCCTTTGTGGAAGAAGAGGCTGCCCGGTTCACCTTTCTTCCCGGGGGGGCCTAAGAAGAACGAGTAACACATCAAATGAAAAGGATATTACTTATGAGATTGACAAGAACTGACCTGGCAGCCCAGGAGCCCCCTCAGATCCTGGATCTCCAACAGGTCCTGGCAAAGGTCTGGGACAATCTCTACCAGGATAACCGGGTTCACCCGGAGAACCGGGTGCACCTGATGGAAGAATACGCAGTTGGAATTTGATTTCAACATTTGGTTCAGCAATGATTAAAGGCAGATTCTTGTTGAATATTTCTGGTATCCCTTAGGACTAGAGCCCAGTTGTACCAGGACACCCAGAACTAAAAGTGCTGTTCTTCAAATAGAGAATTAGTTTTGTATTGATCTTGATTCCTTGGGTTTTTGATACCTGGGTCACCAGGTGAACCCATAATTCCTTTGGGACCAGGGTAAGAGGGTCCTGGAGCCCCCGGCAGTCCCCTGGAACCTTTGGCTCCAGGAAAGCCATCTGGTCCTCGGGGGCCTGGGATTTTTCCTTATTAAAACAAAAAAAATATATATTTTTAAGAGCTGGTTAACCGAGTCACGAGTGAATTTTTAAAAGCAAGTTTGAAAATGTCTTTACCACTAGCTCCTTTCATCCCTTTTATTCCCCTCAGCCCGTCCAATCCAGAAACACCCGGCGGCCCAGGGAGTCCTTATTAAATGAAATTACATTAATGTCATATTATAAATCCATGTAATGTAGACATTTTTAATGTGTCCTATTTTTTTCAGTGATTTCATGACATCGGTACCTGGAGGTCCATATGGGCCTAGAGGACCCGGAGGCCCCCCATACCCACTTTCACCTTGAATACCAGGAATGCCTGGATTGCCCGGTGGGCCTATTGGCCCAGGAAAACCTATGAAGAAGAGCTCATAAACAAGGCACTCCAACATCAATGATTATACATTTACAGTACTTTCAAAGCAATACATACAAAACAAACAAACAAAAAAACAGCCACAGAAAATCACCTGGTCTTCCATCTGATCCTGGTTCACCAGGAGTACCCGGTAATCCTGGCTGTCCCGGATACCCTCTTGGACCTGGGTCGCCTGGATCTCCTGGATCCCCAATTAGTGCTAGATAAAAAAAAAAAAAAAAGTTATAATCGGCAGTTTTAAAGACCACAAGTTTCTCCGTACAATAAAATTCTTACTTTGCTGCCCACACGAATGTCGTAAAAAAAAAAAAAAAAAAAAAAAAAAGGAATACCAGAAGTACCAGGTTAAGTGACCACCTTTCTGAACTGAGTAAATTTACCGCTGAATCCCTTCTCCCCTTTAGCTCCTTTTGGTCCTCCTCTTCCAGGTTGTCCAAAAGAGTCCCCGGAATCACCTTGGAAAGTATGTGTTTGAATTAGCTCAATTAGTCTTATTGTAATCCACATCATGAAACGATGATGAATACAATAGAGGTTTGTATTTACCTTTGGCACCTGGAAATCCTGGAACTCCTGGAATTCCTGGAGGTCCTATTGATCCTGGTTCTCCCTTGACCAGGCATGGACATGAAAAATGGGTATGACTGTCATTTTTATATGGTCCCATCCATCCAGATATATACATAGATATAGATATACCATATTTCTCCAAGTACAAGCCAACCTCACGTATAAGTCGAGCCCTACTTTTCTACTTCAATTTGGGTGAATTTAAAAAAAAAAAAAACACGATTGTAAGCCTACCCTTGACTAAGTGGTTCATGGCATAGATCATGGCTGTCCAAATATACCACATGGTGAGGGTTATTGAAATAATAATATTACGGTATTTTTAGATGCAGTTCTGCATCGTATATTGAATAAAATTAGCGGTTTTGGGGGGATCCTGAAACTAATATTCCAATAATTAAATGATTTCAAGTTTCAATGCTTTATTTTTTTTGACACAGCTCAATGTTAATGTCAAAAAACCCTAATAGTCGTCATCATTATCTGACACGCCCAATTTAACTCACGGTCATCGGAGATGATTTGCTGATCATCTTACTTGAGATATTATCCCAAGTTCTTTTACCCAAGTGATGACTATTGTGAGAACAGAGCGTGGAACGCTCCAAGGGCTGAAGGAGATAAGTCAAGCTGTTTTTCCCCTTTCGTAATGCGTCAAAGTCCGCTGGAAAAATGATCCATGCAGCGTCGTTGTTGAAAACAAAGAGGCTTTAAGGCAGCGCTTGATGAAAGTGCATATTTACGACATTCTGTGCTATCTCTAAAACGAATGAGAGGATATATCTAATTAGGGGAATATATGATCCTTTTAAGCCTTGTAAATGACATGGTATTACTTATATCGCATTCAAATTAATGTTATTCAAACGCAGCGATGTGGAAAAAATGGGTTTGTTTTGAGTTAACGCCCCCCTCCCCAATATGAGGGTTGAAAATTAGGAGGAAAGGATGAAAACAAAACTCAACTTGTACTTGGAGAAAGATAGTAGATATAGATATAGATATAGATATAGATATAGATATAGATATAGATATAGATATAGATATAGATATAGATATAGATATAGATATAGATAAGAATGTAAGGTCACTACAGAACTATACCGGATCTCCATCAGCCCCACGGTATCCCCTAGGTCCAGGAAAACCTTTTGGTCCAGGGTGCCCCGGATCTCCAGGTATCCCATTTCTACCTGGTACACCAGCATTACCTTTAAAGCCTGGTGAACCAGGGAAACCATCTGGTCCTGGATCACCCGGCCCTCCTCTTTGGCCCTTTACCCCTAAAGACAATAATTAAACCTTTTGATGTGCTGATCCCAGTTGGTTTTGCTGTAAACTGATCAATATTTACTTTTAATTTTGTAACTAGTTAGCTGACTTACCAGTTGGTCCAGGTAGACCTGGTAGTCCTCTTCTTCCTGGTGCTCCTGGTTCTCCCTTTCGTAAAATGACTAGTTTTGCTTCTCCTGGTAATCCTTTGGGACCACGTATTCCTGAAAGGCAATTAGTGGGGACATAGACAACAGTGGCCACAACTGTAGCTACACTTTCATGGAGATTGGAGTTTCCAAACTTTTAGTCACAAAGTTTTCAAGAGCAAGTGAAGTGAAACATGTAATAAATACCTTTAATACCAGGATAACCTGGTTCTCCTGTGGCACCGGATGGACCATCAAAGCCTCTTTCCCCCGGCTGGCCTCTAGGACCTGGAGGTCCTGGAGGTCCTGGCAAGCCTCTGGCCCCATCCCTTCCAGGGGACCCCAACTCACCTTAGGAGGAAATCAGAATCAAGTTATGATTTAAGCGAGACTAAATAAGTGCTTTGTGTTTTCTTCTGAATTTGGATTGCATTTTTGACAAGGCTCACCTTTACGCCCAGGCCATCCATCGTTTCCAAGATCGCCCGGAGGGCCGACAAAGCCTTTTGGTCCTGCTGGGCCTGGTTGACCAGGAGGACCAGGGAGACCCGGTTGCCCCACGGGACCACGACCAGGTAGGCCTGAATCTCCCCTTGGGCCCTTTGGACCAGGAATGCCTCCAGGAGGGAACATCACAAGGAATGTTTAATAGAACTTTAGAGAAATGAAACCACATTTGTGGGTTTTTCCGCTGAATCCTCACCTGGCACACTTGGTCCAGGCTTTCCTGGTAAACCTGGGGGTCCAGGAGGTCCTACTAACTCAGGTAATGTACATCGTGGGCCTCGAGGTCCGGTAGCTCCAGGATCACCATCTAACCCTTGTTCTCCTTTTCGACCTGGCCATCCAGGTTGGCCTTTTACACCTGAATGATTTCAAATATTTGAAATAGGGTTTTAGTACTCCATATGAACTTAGATTTGAGTTGGGCTTAGACCCATGTGATTTGGATTTGACAGATTTTGACCTTGTGGACTTGGACTTGACTTGGACTGTGACTTGAACTTGATTTGGACCGTGACTCAAACTTGAGTTGGATTCAATAAACATGGACTTCACTAAAGTTCTGATTTAAAATACGATCCCATCCGAATTTGACCTTGGCCTTTGTGGGGTTGGTTTTGACTTGGATTTGGACCTTTGTGACTCGAACTTGACTTGGTCTCAACTTAAGATACACTTCACTATAGCGCTCATTTAAAATGCTAATTGATCTAATGTTTCATATTTGTCCCCTTACCTGGAAAACCGGGACTTCCTGGTTGACCAGAAATCCCCTTTCTCCCTTTGAATCCAAGTGGTCCAGGTTCACCAGGGGGGCCTGGTAAAGCATGGAGCACATCTCCAGGAGAACCTTTCTTCCCTGGTGGCCCAGGTAGTCCGGGAGGGCCTGGAGGACCATCTAGGCTTTGTCCGGGAATACCATGGTTACCCGGATCTCCATTTATACCTCGAGGGCCTGTTAAAATTGCATGAGTTTACAAGATGTTACAAAATGGCATTTATGTTTTATCAGCAATATGCATGACAACCTGGAGGTCCAGGCAAGCCAGTTCCACCATCATCTCCTTTCATGCCTTTAGGTCCTGGAAGTCCAGGGACTCCTTGAATTCCATCCCTTCCAGGCTCACCTGGAATCCCTATAAGGATTAAAATTTTGAAAGACTTGTAACTAATAAACAGAAGAAAGTTGTGTATGTTTTTCTCAATTAACGCTCTTCTATTCGGCTATGTTTATTTTTTCATTTAGTGCGGTGTCATGTGATCAACTAAGGGAGCTAGACGGGCCTCCAGTCGACCACAATTGAAACAATGGGCACACTTGGTCTAAGGCCTTACCCGGTGAACCAGGTTCTCCCTTAACACCAGGTGGTCCGGTTGCGTTTTCATGGCAGCATAATTCCATGTCACCTAATGATATGAAGTGGATTACAGACATATGCATAAAAATTGAGAAAATTTAAGGAACTATAAACTTATTCAACCTGGTTGGCCCTTTCGCCCGGGAATTCCTGGAGAGCCCGGATACCCATCATCGCCATTTGGTCCTGGTAGACCAGGTGGGCCTGGGAAACCAGGACCTGGGATCCCGGCAATGCCTGGAGGGCCATTTGGACCAGCCGCACCTGGGTCTCCTTTGGGACCAGGTCTCCCTGGATAACTGTCACCCTATGAAAATCCATATTCTTCAATTTTCATGCACAGAATAAAATGATGTCATTTACGGTGCTACAACTTACTGGCAGTCCAGGATCTCCTCTCAGCCCAGGAGGACCATCGAGTCCTGGTTTACCCAGTTGTCCAGGAGATCCAGGATATCCTGGTTCTCCCTGGTTTCCTTTTGCACCTGTTAGTCATGAAACAAGTCAGACTATTTGGGGGAGACTGTATGTGGCTTTCAACCATTTTGGGCCTACTCACCTTTTACTTTAGAATGAAAATTATCCCCCTTTGCTCCCTTAACTCCTTTTAAACCCATATATCCCTTAAAGCCCTGCAAATAGATGCAAAAATTCAAGTGCATTGTCACGGTATTAATATTGCGAGCGCTGCTGTATTTTGGTTATCCCACGGTTCTCACATGTGGGCCTATAGGACCCTCATCCCCTTTTAGTCCTGGCTCCCCCTTCATCCCTTGAGGTCCTGGTACTCCTGGAGGTCCTGGGAAACCAGGCTGCCCAGGGGGACCAGGCTGTTCTGGTTCAATCCGACACTTACATTCCCCTTCACAACCTGCAAAGGATTAAGGATGTTAAGTCTCTTAAAGGTCAAGGTGTGAAGATTGAAAAGCTTTGTTTGTTTGTTTGTTTGTTTTTTGATAGCTCTAGAACACAGTGTTGTTGGTAATGCTTTGGGTCTTCAGTCATCCCCTGTGTATCAAAATCTCCTTCTCAAACTCAAAAATATTGTTTGCCATTGAGTAATTCCATGTAGAGTATGAAAAATTGTGGAATATCTCTCCAGTAGCTCTAGAGGTGGATAGAGTGACTGCACTTGCAATGCTGCAAGCTTCTGAATAGAAGAAAACCTTGAATTTAATTGAAAACCTTATATTACTGACAACTTCCTAGAAGTGATGTGCGTATCACAAAACATCAACAACAAAATTATGAATTTTAACAGACCCTATGAAAGCCCTTTAATGTTAGTGCCGTGCAAAGATGGTATTACTGTTAGAGCATTTAGATTTCAAAAAAGGAACACATTACCCTTATATCCTCTGATGCCTTTGTTCCCAGGTGGTCCTCTATCACCAGGTTCACCAGGGTCGCCTGGTTGACCAGGTTTACAATCATAGTCTATGGATAAATCAACCGGGCAAAAATGTAAGGCCCTATCATTTCAACAGTAGCATATTGATTCTGGCCGTGTTATGAGGGGATCATACTTACCGCCGCAACCTTGATGGAGCACAACAAAAAGAATGTTGCATCAGAGCACATATTTCCCACGCAATTTACCAAATATGACTTGAAGGTGCTTTATACCTGGAGGACCAGGAGGTCCGGTGACACCTTTCCTCCCGAAGATTCCTTTTCTTCCCTTTGGTCCTGGCAGTCGATTGATTAAGTCGGTAAAACTCCCTGGCTCTCCCTTAAAGCCTTTGGGACCTGGGGGTCCCCTTGGACCCCACACAATGGAATCATCTAGGCAAAAAGAAAATCATCAACTAGAGACACCATGTGCTTAAAAATACTCACTAATTGCACATCGAGTCAAGCAGGGAAATTTCAGCAACTGGAATTTTCTAACCTGGATATGATAGTCCTTTTGGGCCTGGAGGTCCACGTTCGCCCATTAATCCTGGGTCACCTGGTAGTCCAGGATTTCCAGAATAACCTTTTTCACCCTTTTCACCTGTGTGTTTGTGTGAAAAAAATAGGGGTGTCGCTATCAAAAATTGATATCAGATCAACCTCCCAAAAAAACAGTACAGTATCATATTATATTGGTCTACATTCAAATTCACCAATATTAGCACAAAATATATTCTGAATGCACTCACATACACTTGAATTTTTTTTTTCACTTCAAAGACTATAATTTGTTTTTATTTACCATATTTTTTGGACTATAAATTGCAACATTTTCTCATAATTTGAATCCTGAGCCTTATAGTCCAGTGCGGTTAGCTCCAGTTTATGTATTTATTTGGGGGGGGGGGTGTTAACCACCAGGAGATAGTCCACCTGTAAAGCAATGTGTGTGCATGTGAAAATATAAATGGAAACATAAATGTTCGCAAATGATGGGTCTGGCTCTTAGTAGGATATGAGGGAACATTTTTTTTTGTGTGTGTGTTTTTTTTTTTTTTTTCCTCGGCCCTCTTGTTTGGACAGACGGGCTTATTTGTGCATACTTTGAACCCCACCTGTGAGAGAAGAGCCTTTCAAATATTCCAAGGGACCAGGGAGACCTGAATCACCAATGTATCCCTGTTAAAATGTGACAAAAGGTAGATTATGGGTAGATGAGATTTAAAGGTTCTTGTTTCGCACCTATGAAAGCCGGCAATCGTGTTAAATTAGGGTTTAAGAAAAATAACCTTTGGTCCCGGTCTTCCGTTGAAACCCGGAAGGCCACTCTCGCCTGGTGACCCCTAAAAATCAACGTAAATAAGTTTACACACTTTAGAGTAGGCAAGGATTTGATTTCTTCATATATTGCTGGCTGTACCTGAGGTCCCGGCAGTCCTGTGCTACCAGGCGACCCCGGAAAACCCTAAAAAAGAAAAGGTGCAAAATAATATTGTAAGAATTCTGGTTAATTCAGTCGATTAAGTATCTAAGTCAGTGGTGTATGCCGAGTGAAATATTATTCCCACAAACCAGTGCATAGCATTTTTGTTGAGTGCTATGCCAATATTGTCTGATTTAGTAACCTTTGGAAATGTTGGTCTCACTTGAACAATTTAGAAAAAAAGGTAAACAAAAAATAAATGAATAAATATGAATAAAGAGGTGTGTACAATAAATCTAGTTTAATTTTTCAAAGTAGAATTTCAAGCTATGATTACGGTAGGTTTTCAGTCGAGGTTTCAAAGCAAGGTTTTAAACTAGTGTTAGAAAGTAAAGCTTCAAGAGGGATTTTAGCTTCGAGTAGTGTTTGGATTTCTAACAGTGAACAACTTACAGATCTGTTTTCTGAAGAGAATCATGGCACATTAAGGAAAGCTCTACAGCACATAAAACAAGTTTATGAGTGGCAGATATTACTTTTAGTATATGCAGTGGGCCACCTAAAAATGGTCAAAGGGCCACAAATGGCCCCCAGGCTGCAGTTTGTACACCACTAAATTTATTGTTTCTTAAAATGATTTTCTAATGGTGCTACTTTTGAAATCATTTTAATATCACTCCCTGTAGTGCTTTCAAGTCACCCATTGGTGAATGAGTACATTACCAATGATAATTACCATTTGCCCATCTATGGTCTTTCCGACTGTATACAAGCATGAAGCTAATTTCTCACATAACCGTGAATGTAAATGACTTGCCCGAAGTCCAGGAAAACCGAGAATTCCTTCCTCTCCTTTCATTCCTTGTCCGTAGGAGTCAGCGCGACCACCCTTTAAAAGAAACAAACAAAAAAAAAACAATTAGATCATAATCAAACAGTTACATTTTTCAGTCTGTGCCACAGGATTCTAACTCACTGGTTCGCCCTTTGGGCCACAAGGCCCAGGATGACCTCTGTCTCCCTGAAATACACAAACATGAATTGATATTGGTCAAAAGGATGAACAAAATCGATTGTGAGCATTCACACACACCTTGTACCCTTTGGGTGGGAGGAAATCTGGGGGATACTCAATAATTTCTTCTGGTCCTTGTGGACCGGGTGGGCCTTGTTCACCCTTGTATAGTACACGGAAGGAAAGTGGTGAAGATATTCACAATTGCATCCTCGAAAGAGAATTGCTGTCTTACGTCGTCTCCTTTTATGCCTGGGTATGGTCTTCCGGGGTCACCCTGCATAAACACATTTTTGTAAGATTCAGTTTGCATAGAATTTAATATTCCCTGTTAAAACAACTATAACATACAATTGCAGTGATTTAATTTGAAAGAAACTCACTTGTGGTCCTCGGACACCTTTATACCCGTTCGAGCCCTGAGTGGAGCAACAGAGATGTTAATGATGAGTAAATTAACTCATTCACTGCCATTGACGAAATTTGATGTCACAAGATCAATTTGCTTGGGCGGGCAGGAAGCAAGTTGACTCATTCAATGGCAGCCTAGTTAAAATGCATCTTTGACGTCTACAGTTGTCAGTGGCAGTTCATGAGGTAAATGAATGGTGTCCAATCTACGACTTGTCATGCACATTGTAGCGGGCCATACCTACACTAAAAATACCATTTGACATAGCCTGCAATGCTATTTAAATAAGTAATTTAAAAGCGGTTGATCTAAGCAGTGTTTGAAGTGTGAGAAAAAAACTAATTTGCCTCATCACCGTTATCAGAAAGGCTTGACAAAGCAGTTAAAAAAAACAACAACATTGTACATAGGCAATGTGTGACGTGCTTGTTTGATTAATTTATTTTTTATTTGATTTATTTATTTATTTGTTTTTTTTAGACACCGGTGAGTTAAAGTTTATTTACCTGATTTCCCGGTGGGCCTGGAGGCCCGATGTTGCCTTTAGGTCCAGTTATTCCAACTGGGCCCTGAATGAATAGAAATAAGTGCATATTATGATAAGTAGGCAAAAGATGTTCAACAAGCAGTTTTCCTACATGGATAAGATAAAAAAAATGAACAAGGGAACTTCCAATGTGTTTTTGCCTATAAGAATGCATCAAGTTTGAAAATAAACCCAAAGTATTTAACTTAATAATTCTCCAAATTCTCAGTTTTGGCGTTAACACCCTATTAGATATAAAAATGTGACAACAATATACTTACAGGTAGACCCGGATCTCCTGGTCGACCGGGATCTCCCTGTAAAAAAAAAAAAAAAAAAAAAAGAAAGAAACCTACGTATGAATGGAAATAATAACATTTACATGATTATACAAGAACAAAATAAGGGTTCTTACAGGAGGTCCAGAAAGGGAATCAGTATATAAAGGTTCTCCCTTAAGTCCTTTTGGCCCAGGGAATCCCTGTGGAAATAAATAATTGTCATCAATTTAAAACTTGTTAGCTTGAGGACCCTATTCATTCAAAATTCAATTCAATTTTTAAAGATGTTCTGTCGACGCTGGGAGCTCTTTGAACTTTTTGCGAAAAAAATTATGACAAAATATGTATTGTCAAAAAAAATAAAAAACAACATTAACCAAGCCAGAAAAGGTTAAGGACATTAAATATAAGTTAAGAGATGAATGTGTTTTTTTCTTTCAAACACCAATATTTTTCCTTGTCCTGAAAATGAATATCAGCTCCAAATATCATTTTCACCTTCCTTGACAACGAATAATCACTACCGTCCCTGTAAAAATCATACTGGTCTCTATTTTGGTAGTTTGGTTCATTTTTAATCAATATATATATATATATATATATATATATATATATATATATATATATATATATATATATATATATATATATATATATATATATATTTATTTTATTTTTTTTGTAAAGCCCACCTCACTTTAAATGAATGGATGAGTGAAATAATTATTCATTAATTATTTCATTAATAAGGAGAAAAGTGCAGACTCAATCCTGCCAAACTGAAAGTATTGCGAATAAGTATTTAGGTGACAGAAAAAAAAACAGCCTTGCTGGATAGCTTGTCCTATTTAATATATGAGCGTTTGACCCACAGGTGGCCCATGCACTCCATCCACTCCAGGGTATCCGGGAACGCCAGGTTGACCCACGGCCCCCACACAGCCGTCCACTCCAGGCAAGCCAGGCTCACCACCTGCTCCAGGATGACCCTAAAGACATGGTATCTACTTTATAGTGACTGTAGAAGAAAAGGAGGGTATCCTCCAGAACTTGACTTACCAATGAACCCTCATGACCAGGAAAACCTGGAGCCCCAGTGCTGCCCTAAAAGATTTACAGTGCCAGAAGATTCTTGAGCATGACAGTGAATTCTAACAACTATCAGGTCAGGAGTTTTACCCGTTCTCCTTGGGGCCCTTCTAGGCCTGGCGATCCTTGAGATCCCTGCCTGCCTTTCTCTCCAGGTGACCCCTCGTTACCCCATGGTCCCATTAGCCCACGTGGTCCTTGCTTGCCTGATTTACCTGGCTGCCCCTACAAAGAGAATGGAGTATATTTAGGTATGTTTTTCGATGTATGTTATACTTTTGCTACTTATTTCTTTGAGTACTTCCTTATTTATTTAAAAAATGAGATGTAGTGTAGAACAGTTTGTAAATCTTGACTCACTCGCAGAATGTGGTTCCATGCGTAAAAAACGGAGTCCCGCAGTAGAGGGCACTAAAAACTCAATTTGTTCCAGTGGGAGGTATATTATAGATCCCCACGCAGTTCCCTACATTTATTTAATCAATGCATACAACTATATATTTTAGATTTGGGGAAAATAAAACAAAAGTAGGACAGAGACAGGCGGACAAATTGCCGGATATTTACATGTCCATTGGCAGCACTAAATACTGTACCTAAATTTGACATGTTCTACTTTTCTCCACTAGAGAGCAGTAAAGACCAAGACTCTGGCCTTAGTGAGACGTTCAAAAATGTATGCAGTATGCACTTGCAATGTGACTAAAATTGGGCACAACGGTGCCCGACCTATGGTCCCCGGGCCATTTATAGCACTACATTTTCAGCAGCCCAATGCATGTACCAATTATAACCTTTGACACAATAAAACACAAAGGAACTACCTAAAGCTAAAGTAATAACACTTTTTTTCTTCACAGCAATGAATGTAAAGATGGAAATCGTGTCAGAGGTCAGGCATTATTACAGGTTAGAGACAGGTTACAGGTCAGACATCAGTTGAGGTTACATGAATGCTCTTCAGGGGGTCTGTGTGCTTTTAACAATAATTCTATTCAGTTCTGGTGAATTGATTGTGTAAGTGATTCATTATCCACTAAATAGGCACTGAATCTGTTGAGTGTGTCCCTGAACTGCATGTAGAATTTTTGGTAGGGACATTTTAAAATGTGAAAAATAATTTTATTCTTTCTTCTTTTTTTTTTTTTTTTTTTAAGTAGCCCTGAAGCATGTATGTGTGCTGAAATTGCAAACATATGACTCAATGAGGAAATAGTTGTGAATCAAGCGTATGAATGAATTAGTGATTTTTTTAGGCTGGAAAATTAGGACAGTTGAACACATTTCTTTCATTGGAAATGAATTGTTTTTTGGGGTGAAAAACTGGAAATCGTGAAAAATTTAGAATTTGTGAAAAAGGAAAAAATGAGAGCCTGGATGGCATGAATTTTCTGAATAGGCTGAGTTTTGATTGAAGTAATCGATTGAAAATTAGAAAGAGATTAGAGAAAAAAATGTGGTCGGAATAAAATGAAATATAATATTAGAGAAATAGGTATGACCTTCAGCCTTCACTCAAAGAAAAAGGTTCCAAGAGCCGATTTTCAATCCGTCGATAAAATTAAAGGTATTTCACAATAAAGGGAAAGCACTGAAAGAAGACACTTGGGAGCTGAAATTACACCCAGATAGTTACAATATGTCAAAGTTCATGACCACACTACCAGGACTGTGCCACCCAGAGACAAAAATGCTGTGAGAAGAATGTGAAGAATTGGTCCAAAAAATGGTCAAAATAATGCACATGGGTCAATCATCGCGATAAGCCACTTCTTACCCGTGCACCTTTAGCAGGAAGACACTGACACACCGAGCAATCTCTGCCTTCACAAGGACCCTCAACATTGCCCTGAATAAGAAAAAAAACAACTTAATTTGAAATCAGCCTTTTTGTAAGCTTAAGAGAGAAGAAATGTTCAAACGTGCATAAGGTTAACATCGTGGTCAGAGTGTGGACCTCACAATTTTGCAGGGAATGAACACAAGAACTTCCCCAGGGAAAAGTTCTGCAAAAATGCTTCCAACAGGTCAGTGTTTATCAAATGGCCAAATAAGGGCCCTGACCTTGAGCAGAGAGCTGCGGAAGCTATCTTTCTCCAAATAGTTTGAGAGGCTGCTGACAAGCCACTCCACACCTCCGACGGCAAACCGTTCCCACCCAAAACGCAGACATTTTTACTGCTCCGATAAATACTGAGAAATGTTTTGTCAACAGCGCAAAATATTTACAGGAATTTATACACTAGAAACTGAAACTGAAGCTAATCTCGCATTCCCTTTTGGGGTCAGACAAAACATGAGCATATACATTTAGATTATTTTTTTTACTGCCATCCCAGTAAAAATGGATTTTGGATCTTTGGCCAACATTCGCAGTAAATGAGTTAAATGTTCTCTGGTGTCAGTATCGGTGTTGGTATTGGTATATAGATTGGAGATTTACAATTTTTTGCTGTTTTAAGGAACATTGCTGTTATGGGATATATAGTTCTGAAATTTCTGATGTTGTTTCGGGAGATTTTCTGTATCAAAAGAACTTATGGTATCATTACTTGGGATTGTATTGGTGACTACTCAGGAACTGAGTACTTGTATCGGTATCAGGGTTAGGGTTAGGGTTGCTGGTGCCTATCCCAGCTGACTTCGGGCAGTAGGCGGGGCACACCCTGAACTGGTTGCCAGCCAATAGCAGGGCACACAGAGACAAACAACCATTCACGCACCCAATCACAGCTACGGACAATTCAGTGTGTCTAATACACCTGCCATGGATGTTTTTTAGAGTAGGGGGAAGACGGCGAGAACCCACACGGGCTCGGGAAGAGCATGCAAACTCCACACAGGAAGGCCGAAGCCAGTTGGATGCAAACTCAAGTCACTTAACTGTAAAGCGGACGTGCTAAACACTGCTCCACCGAGCCACCTGCACTGTTTTACTCTTTCAGAATTTCAAGATTTTCCCATGAACTTGGCTAGCATCTTGTGCAAATGTGATTGCTGGTCATGGCGTTTACACGTGTACAGTTTGTAGACTGAAACTTATGTTCCAATTGTCTCATACATTTTTTTCGACATAAGGAAATCTGTTGCTGTAAGAAGTTTACTTACAGCCACCCGGCAGGATTTATGTGTATATAATCGATTGCGAAGAATGATATTGGTGGTACTGTAATGTGGAGCCAGAAATTTTGAAAATTGTTTATGGTGTACAGCTGCCCTAGCTGAATGACCCAGTTTATAACAATCAAACCATGTCATAAAGTTTACACCGTGCATTAAAATTGGCTTACAGCATGTGTCACAGAGATGCTTTGCTACTTAATTGCAGCTGACTTTATCCAGAAGAGATTATGAAAGAAAATGTCACATGCTATAAGTAATGATAAGGTGGCCGTAACACATTCCTGCAAGCACATTCAACTGGAGTGTGATCTAATTAAACAGTCAAAGCATTGTGTCACATTTACAGTGTTATTTTACAAGCACAGCTGTTCCATTGGTGAACGCTTTGCAATATGACGGATGACAGCTAAAACAGGGAAATTCTTACTGCATTGAGCTGCTGTGCAGTGATGAGCAGGACAAGGAGCCACCTGCAAAAATGTTAAAATGGATGGAGACCTTGTTGGCATTTTCCAGTTCATTTGCTCTTAATTTGAAAAGACAAAAAAAAATTGGTGCTATCTCTTAGAGTAATTTATTTGTGCTGGGAAACAGCACATCTGTATGAAACTTAATACAATCACAGTTTATAACATTTAAAAAAAACAAGGTAGCTTGCTTTATGTTCCAATCAATTTGCTCTTCATTTGAAAAGAAAATGTATTGTTGGTGTAAATTGAAAAGCATTGAATTACATTTGCTGATACCTGCAGAAACCCCCAGGAGTGCATGTGCTGCAGAAGGCCAGTTTTTCAGTTTATACAGTCTGCAACTCGCAAATGTGTTGATCCCTTACATAAGCAATCAAGAAGTATGTTTACAATTGTTATGATACAGTCTAAAGGCCAGAATTGCCACAATCACCAGTACCTTCAAAATGGAACTTCATTACTTTTACAATTACACACTGATTCATTCAATCCCAAAGACATACTTGTATGATTTTTGAGTCCAGGCATTGAATCTCAGGTACTTACAGATAAGTAACAGTGTCATTTGAATATTTATAATGTTTCATAATTGAAATATTTATCATTAAAGTTTGTTTTTATTAAATTACAAACAGTACAGTATTTATATTTAAAAAATTGATTGATTTGTTTTTTTCATTTTAAGTAGTAATGTAAATGTAATGTAAAAGTAAAGTAATAGATTGTCAAACAAGCTATTTTCAGGCACTGAATATTTCCTGAATATTTGAAAAACACAATACTGTATATGTATATATATATATATATATATATATATATATATATATATATATATATATATATATATATATATCTTTGGTGTTGAAAGAGTTAACTCATTCAAAACCACAAACATAGTTTTATTTATTTATCAAGAGACCAGACATTCCATCACTGATACTTCTTTATATATCTTCATTTCTTTTTTCAGACTTTTTCAACTGTCAAACTAAAGAAGGGAGAATAAATGGCTGGTACTAAATGAGATTGAAATTCCAAAGTGGAATTGCTGTGTGCATCAACTCACCTGAGGGCGCTCCACGTTAAAGCTGCACATGACAAGTTCATCTTGGCCTCCGTCTGAACAGGTGAGTGAATCCCACAAATCCACCTGTGACAGATACAAATGTTGCATGAAACACGGACCCAAAAGAAACCTAATTGCCTTCTAGCCTTCAGTTCTGGAAGTCAAATAAACATATCATACAGTTCATTTCAACTTCAAAAAGTTGATCATGCTTACCCAAAATCAGACAGGCGAAATCATTGTGGTCAGGAAGATGTGCAACAAGATGCGAGGTAAGTGTGGCAAGTGAAATAGTCAGATGAGGACGGGCGTGAGCTTTTGGGCTGGCCGTCATGCGGGCGCCTCCCCTCTTTCAGGGTCACGTCATCAAGGAGCCTGAAAATCAATGTCATAGCAGCGTGCGCGCTGCGGGCCAGTGGCAGCATCCAGCCGAGCGGGCGTGGATGCTCTCATCACTCTTGTGATTTGTGGGGAGATCACAAAAAAAAGTCATGGGGAGAAGAGAGTTGCTGCTTCCTCTCATCCTGATTGCCGCCATGCTGGCAGACAGCGGAGCCAAGAAGGTAAGAAATGTTTGCCGCACTTGATATGAAACCAAAAGAAAAGCTTTCGTTTGTCCAATGTGTTTTCCCCTAAAATGAGAGAGCATGCCAACATCTTGCGTCCTGATCATGAGCGTTTGTTTGTGGGACTTGTAAGCACACAAAATGCTATTTGGCTGGGCCATGTTGGTGGGCCTTTGTGTGAGATCGCGCACGGGGGCAAAGGACACAAGGCTGAGTTAAACAAAAAAGCTTTCAAGTCATTGAAAGCAGGACTTCAAAGTTTTTTTATGCGCACGTGTCTAACTCTAGGACCCATCTCATCATTTTATGTGGCCCGCAAAAGAATATCAAGAATGTGAACTTATCATGATGCTTGCGAAAATCTGTTGCAAATCTGATTTGGTTCTTGTTACCAAACTCTTTCTTACATTAACATAAAACAATGGAGGCAAGTTAGGGCACTTCGAGGGATATGTGAAATTTTTGAATTTCTGCAAGTAATTAGCAAATCTAATTGAATGCTTTATAATGTTGACAGGAACAGTACACCTTCCCTTTCCAATTAAGAGCAAATGAATTGGAACATGAAACCATTTTTTGCTTGATTGTAATATAGTTATCCATTTTCAAACACTCTTTGCATATATGTCAAGTTCTATACAAAGCAAGGTCATTTTTTTCCAGCATACAAGCAAGAAATAGAACAGATGATGTGACTTCTTCAGTGGTTCTCAAATGGGTATATGTGTACCCCTGGAGGTATGTTAAGGCACTTCAGGGGCGATG